>NW_028186217.1:690996-726033 GCF_003343005.1 Rhea americana
GCGCCGCCGCCCGACCGGGGTCAGCGTTGTTTCTCGGGAGGTTAAGGAGCTTAATGCATTTAATTATGATCAGCGTGTATACGTGCGAAATAGGTCAGTTAGGGTATGCAGGCAGCAACCGGCCTGAAGCGGTTTCCACCCGTAGTTGTCAGGGTACTGGTATCTCGAAAGTTTTTGATCGTTAGGTTGTAACTGGTATGTAACAAATTTTTTTAACATGTGTCCAAGGTGCTGCACAGTGTTTCCCTGGTGCCAGAGGCAGCTCTTGGTCTTAGGGCTTGTGGTGAGTGGCTCCTGTGCGTGCCTTGCTCTGGGCGTTGTGGGGCCACCCAAGGCAGAGCACCCTGTCCCATCTGCTCCTGTCCCGTCCTGTTGGGGCTGAGACAGAGTTCACAGCCAGCYGGAGGGCTTTGGGCAGGGGCACTAAAAACACGTTGTCTAGAAAAAGCCTGATAGATGGCCCTTCACCAAATGGGCAATATGAAACAATTGTTTCACTTACCTTTCTTTTTAAAACTAAACCTATGCTCTCAAGTAATGTTCTGTAAACCTGCACTTTTCTTTAAGGTTCTGGCTTTTCCTCCTTTCTGGGTAAAGTAACACTATGCAATATAATATAGAACATACTTAAATTGTTCTGTTAGATTTGCTCTTATTTACTTTTCTCTGAATGTTTCACTGTAGTTTYTTCATGTGATGTTCACTATACAGTTGTGGACAAGGATGGTCACAGGTCCAAACTGAAAGGAAGGACTGTGGCTGCATCAAAGTGCTCATATGATACCTTCATTTGGAAAAAGAGAAGTAACAAAGCTCTGTAGTTGAGGTTTGAAGCATTTCTGTAGAATGTATAGTATGGTACGTCATCTTGTAAGGTCGTGTTACCTTCAAGGGGCGTAGAATCTGATTATTTGAAATCTTCCCTTTGTTAGTCTAGACTTACGAATGCAGAAGCAAGCCACAGAAATAAGCAATTCYGTGTTACTCTTACTACTCCTTGGTGTGTTCAAAGTGGAGCATCACCACTAGTGTGGCTATTACCACTTCCTTCTGGAGACTGTTCAATAAGTTAACAAATCTCATTGGCTTTGGTTGCTATTTATATAAGAAAATCTTGTGTTGTTTTTGATCTCTTAAGCTTCAGTGTTTCTGTCTTTTGTTTTTCTTTCACTGTCAGTTATCTTTTCAGGGTCTGAATCAAATACAGTGTGTGTGTGAGAGAGAGAGATCAAGGATAGGCAGACATCCTTTTCACCCGTAGTGACTACTCAAGCTACCAAAGTATCTGCCAGTAATTTTGATAAAACATTGGATAAAAAACTACATATGGGAAGAGCGGGTATAATTTAGTTCTACTTTTTTTGGAGTAGGCTTTAGAAGCTTACTAGTTGCTTGCAAATGATTATTCTAGGCTTTATCTGACTAGAATATTTTGTCTCTTCTTAAAGAGTACCACTGTAGYGAGAATAGTATACTCCTCCACACACAATATAGTAACATAGCTGTTCCTTTATGAAAGTGAGCAAATTCTGCTGAATTATTGTCAGAGTAACTATGGAAGTTTATCATTAGCTCTTAAGTTCTGGATTATGGCATTGAAATGTCAGAACTTTCAGCTAAGATTTCTGGAAAAGGGGAGTTCAGACATCAAACTAAAAATCCTCAGCTTTAGTGTATTATGATAGTCTTCTCCTTATCAGATGTTGGCAAGGATTAGTTTTAGGGGCTTTTTTTTTCTTTGCTTGTCTTTTTAGGCTAAAAAGTCAGCTTCTGTCTAGCTGTGAAGGTTCCTATACCCCGGTGACTGAACAAAACAGTGACATGAAAGTGTGGACCAGTGAGCAGATGGTAGGGAAGAGATRCTTAAATAACAGCTACATCCCAGTTCAAAAATGCATTCCCCTATCTCTTGCCTCAAAAGCAATCAGGCTCTGAATTACCTAGTATTGTCTTCACTTACCATGTGGAGAACAGAAGTCCCAGTAGAGGGCTAAGTTGGATGCTTACGATTAGGTGATATGAATGCTTTCCTGGTAGGCGTCCTACCTGTTGAGAAAAACACACTGGCAACTTTGGGACACATGCAGATGAGTATGTACAGTAGCTCTGATGGTAGTTGGCAGTTTCTTCAGGACTAGCTTCCTTTCCTGTCTTGAATATTTTCAGTGACACTGTAATCCAAGTGTCTCCCAAGGGTGTAAATATTCTTATATTACCTTAATAACTCTAAGTGATAGATGTACAGCCACTGGGCTGTACTTTTGTGCCTATGTCAGTTGTCATTCAGAGGTAGCTGTATTTACTGCTGAACATAACTTCTGAAATGCTTTCTTTCAGAATAAACAATCTTTGCAAATGATTTCTTTATTAATGTAATCAGATACTTTATCTTTCTGATGTTGTTTTTTCTTCAGCTTGAAGATGGCAAAAATAAAGTGCATTAAAAAATCAGTGTTACTCTGATTCCATTTTTATTCAGGAAACTGATTCTATGTAATCAATGCAGTATTTGCAGAATTTGTATTCTGCTTGATTTCTCCAATAATACGTACATGTCCAGTGTGACTTAGAATGGTGCAAAACCAATGAAAGGTAAACAAAGTTTTAGGTTTCTAAATGTTTTGTGGAATACTTCCTGAATATAGATTTTTTTTTTWTATATAAAATTAAATTTTCATCTTAAACTTCAGCAATACCTATTTCTTTGTGTGTGAAAAAAGCAGGCTGTATTAGGTAGGCTATACTTAACGAGAAGGGAACTTTTTCAAAATAGAAAATGGAGTCAGTGTGACTTCTTAAATGTAAACACCTCTTCAAGCTAATATGTCTTCTATAACTGACTATATTCACCTTTCAGTGCTACTAATTCTTTTCATTTTAGACTTTTAGTTATTAAATTCTGTCTGTTCTTCCTGGCAGCACAGTACTTTTACAGCCACCTTCCCACATAATGTCTAGCTTCAGTCTCTAAAATGGATCATCCTTCAGTGCCTTCTAGATTAAGACCAGCAGATTTCTTCATCACCCTTTTAGGTTTTCTGTAAATAAATAAACTCTGTCCCAGTTACATTAGTATTGTATAACACAGCTTATGTTTCATAAAACATAAGTTTTACAAAAGAKATCTAGCCTCTTTGAGGCAAATGAGATGCTGGAAAATATTCCTTGACAGTTTATTCCACCAACAAATACTTGTCGGTGGTTTTTGTTGCTCCCTCCCTGCTCGGTTAATTTTAATTTAAATATCTGGCCATCTGGCCTCCATTTCTGCCCCCTGTTTTGTTGTTGGTGATGGTGGTGGGTTTTTTTGGTCATGTTTGCAGTGCTTTTCTAGGACAGGGATTTGAGTATCCAGTATTTTGCTTCCAAAATTAAGATACTTGCACGTATTAATAAAATCACTTCTCATATGTATTTTTAAGAAATCAAAACAGTGTAATTATTTGAAGTCTTTCATTCTATGACTTTTTTTCAGTTATTGTTCTTCTCTTCTGGACAACTTTCTAGATTTTCCYAATAATAAGTGATATTATGCTATTAATCTACTACTGCTACTAATATTCTTTTCTAGGGAGGATTCTCCAGAGAGGGTTCTCTTTCATATTTCTAATATTACCCCCAAAAGCAAGGTGTTTTTAAGACTTGCCTCTGTTCGAGATTCTAGTTTCCACTTTTGAAGACATAAGTTACAAGAAAGTAAGTTGATGACAAGGTTTTATCACTTTCATAGATGTAGCTTATTGTAGGAAACCCAATTCCCGTTTGCCTTTAAAAGTGAATGCAGTGCTATGGGAAAGAATAAATTCTTGCTGCAGGTAAAGACTTGCAGAATTTCATTCAATATTTTCAATATTCTCCTCCCTCCTGAATTGGTGATGTTCTTAGGGGTGTGTGCAGGAAGTGGAAGGAGGGTCTCAGTGGGTCAGCACAGCAGTTCTAGACCACTCATGTCCTGTAGCAGATATTCAAAGAAGAAGGGTTAAAACTGAAGCAAATACGGAATGCAGTTTGTGCTGGTATATACATACAGCTGGTACATGCACGGCTCTTGATGGCTTGCAGTTTAATCATGTCTACTTTACAYGCTGAAGGTCCTGGGTTCARGCCCTGGTGGAACCAGCACCAGGAAATCTTTGGGAGGCTGGACTAGATGATCTCCAGAGGTCCCTTCCAACCTTACYGATTCTGTGATTCTGAGTCAGAACTTGCATTTGTATCATTGGGTCTAACAGTTTCTATCATTCTCTCTTCTATAAAGGTGGATTTGTCTAATGGTGTTTTGGATAAACTAATTCTTTATCCTAGGTATTTGGTAGCAATGATATTTACATCCAGCAGTTGGCTGGGGGAGGGCAAGGAAGAATGAGAAAGAGATGTGTTTCCTCTTGCTTATCGTAACCAAGATGTCAGTAACATCTATGGTGCCTGGTAGCTTTCAAGTTAGGAGAAATAACGATTTGTTGATRCCATTCATTTTCTCAATGTGATCTATAATTTCTTGATAAAACTCTTGCATCTCCCCTAATTTGCCTTTCACACAAATGAGCCTAGCTTCTTAATTTCCTGTCWCCGATTCCCCTTGTCTTCTTTCTTGTACTTCTTTCTAGCTCTCCTGTGTCCTTTGGAAATGGGTACCTGGAACTAATCACAAATAGTAAAATACARTGTTTTTTTAGCTGTTTTCTCCTAATCGTGATACTCTTGATTGCTCAGTTGGTATTCTCAAGAGCTGTCCAAAAAGACAGCACAATCTCTATTTTGAGAGCTAATAGCTAATATTGGGTCTATTACTGTACCTAAATAAGTCAAGTTATTTTTTTTTACATAATATTTTACGTTTATCTGACTTTTGATCATTTAGTATGGTGGGATTCCTCTGCGGTGCTTTGAGGTGAGATTTAATTTTTCCATCCTCAGCAAGTTTTACTGGTTTGCGATCCGTTCTCCTTTCCAGATCATTGGAGTRTGTTGACCAACACAAACTTTGGTGAGGCTGCACTGATAGTGCTCTCTCACTGTGAAAACTGACAATTYTCCCTCTCCCAACAGATAGCACCTCTTTATCTCAGCTGTCATGAGATAAATGAGATAACTCTAGTTAAAAGATTGAGACAGTTCTGTCTCGTGACACCTGGGTTTCTTCACACATGGTCAATTATCAACATTCTTGCTGACTCCAAAGAACACTTATAAAAGGACCCATGTTAAAGCTACCTTGACTCTGCTCCATCTCATCATACTTACCTCTGTCTACTTTGTTTTTTGTTATAACCCTGTAATAAACTGACTGAAAGGGGAACCAATCAGCTGGTAGTTTCCAGGTCTCATCTGAGCCCTCTTCATCTAGTCAGGTAGCTTGTGCCCACTGTCACCCTCATGAGGTGGAGGCTGATGGGTCAGTCGATAGATCAGATCCATATTGTAACACTTTGCATTCAGATGTTGCTTGGAGCAGGAAGYAACCTTTAGAGTAGGCTGAGTACTCACGCTGAAATCCAGGCTTTAGTCTTGAGAACCAGGCAACACTAAGTAGCTATGCTTAAATGAGTCCCAAATCTCTTAATTTAGATATAAACTGTAATTATATGTAGAAGTGCAGATACAGAATGTGTATACAAAATGCTTGAGAATGGAAGCATTATCGATATTTAGCTTTCCTTCCCACAAAGATTAAAGACAATTATTGTAATGCCATTTAGATATTTATTTTCAAATTTCATTTTGAAACGCTGTACTACCGTGTAGTTACAATAAGAAACTGATGAGTATTGCAGATAGAACTGGATTATGACTTAACAGACGATTAATACCCTGTTAATCTGTCTGTATAATAAAAATATCTCAGTTAAATGTAGAGCGTTGTGATTCATAAGTGACAGCAAGTCTGGGCTTTTTTTCCTGGTTTTAATTTTTGTTTAGTCTTGGGCTGTTAGCTTACACCAAATGTATTCCGATTCTTTCCATTTTACTTGTGAAGATGCATTATATATAGATGCTGTGTTTTAACTGTTAGCTGCTTTCATTAAATTGATGTCTAAACTCAATTCTTCTATCTGTTGTTCCCTTGTATTATTATTCCTCTCTTGTTCCTTAGATATTTAGTTACTCATGTATTTAAAACTGATACTTAAAAAAAAGCTAATGAAAATGTTTTTAAAAATATCATCTACTGTTCAGTTGTTTGTTGGTTTGTTCTGAATCCACTAGTGGTTCAGTCCTTCCTGCTGCATAAGCTAATTTTATGGGGTAGTTGCCTGTACTGTGGGTTTTATAATAGCTGCACTGAAAATGAAGAAGAAAAAAAAGTTGCTTTTTATGTACGATACATAGGTATTTTCTGCTCTGAAGAGCAAGTTATTATGTCCTTAATTCATAGTGGGTTTCATCCAAGAAATTGCTCTAGTCTCAACTCCTATTACAGTAACAGCAAAAAGCAAGGAAGCAAACAAAAACCTAAAATACATTTCCTTAAACTACTCCTGTCTTTTTTTTTTTTTTAAGCTACAACAGGGAACATCTGTTTTCTTACGGTTTTTATATCTAAAAGTTGGGTTTTTTTGTGCATTTGACAGCAAATTGTGAATCAGCTTCACTGTTGCATCTGTTGGTTGGTTGTTTTTCCTGTTGTTCATTTGGGTCTTATATAGACCGTAGTTCTCCTTAGAAAACAAAATAAAATATATACTACTTTACTGTCATGAAATATTTCTTAATAATTACTGTCTCTGCTGAAGTGAACTCAAAGTGTATCACTTCCTACTTTGCCATGTCTGACCTTGTCTTCTGCTGTGCAGGTGGTCACTATCAGTGCAACAGACTCAAGAACATTATGAGATTAGTCAATCTCTTTTCAGGAGGACACGGGTTTTTTTTAGAGAGGTACAGATAGAAATGCAAATTCTGTTAATGACTGCTGGAGAGTTGGTAACCACTGGTAACCAAGTTTGGATGCCTAACATAGCTTTTTGAGGCCATGAAATACTTCAGTTGTTCACTTTCTCCTACTTTCTCAAGAACAAGATAATGCAACATTTTAAGGGAATTGTTGTTATGCTTGAGCAAATAAAGACGTCATGTTTGTTACTGGATTAAGAGTACCTTATTTTGAAACTTCAGGAACATACTTTGCTTCTGCCTCTTTGATCCTTTTTCTTTTAACTACTGCACAATCGCTGTATTTTACTTCTCTAGTTTCTACTGCTGTTTCTACTTTCCTCCACACAGCAATGCCCTGCTAATAACATCATCAGGACTGTCTAGGAACAGAGCTGGTTATTTCTGTACATTTCTAATGGGTTTGTTAGCAACCTTGCATGTTCATGCTGTAAAATGTCTACTTGGAAGAGGAAGCATGGTTGAAAGGTTTTGTTGGCTTGAGCATTGTGAAATTCAGAGAAAGATCTTCCGTCATCATGCTATTATCCATGTGCTCTGTAAATTGGGGGTGAATGTCTTGCTAGCTTCTCTGGGACAGTGAAAGAGTCAAATTATAGTAGAAACTATACAAATGTGTAATGTGAGATCTTGAAGTGGACTTTGCCTTGCCAGTGGATTGTAGAACTGAAAATGGAGAGTTTTTTCCTTAAAAAGGAAAGCTAAGAGAGAAAGCTGTAAGTAAACTGGAGTAGGACTGAGACATGCCAAGTACATCAGCRTGGTAAACCACAAGTTCTAATCAGGTCTGAGGATGCCAGCGCGGTAGTGGGAAAGGGCATTCAAGTTTAGAAGAACAAAGGTTGTTTTACAGAGATGCAACCCAGGATGTGAACGGATTGCTGATGCCATTTGTAACACACCATTGCTTAGCTGCGGGCAGGAAGAGCATGGATCTTCTGAAAGATGTATTCAGAAAAGGTCTAGGCTTTTCTTTCCATTATTTAACTGAGGAGAAGGAGCTGAAATGGAATGGATGCAAGAAAACTGTGCTTTTGTGGCTATATTTTAAGGCCATCTTTCTGCCCTATTAATAAAGGGCATGTACATATGCTCTCGGAAGCAAGGTCAGATATTTGCATCTGATTTGAATTTTTTATCCTTGTAAGGATAAAAAATTGCTTCAGAGGAAGCAATGTACTGACAGCAGAGCACTGATAGTTGTCTCTGAGTAGAGGAAGGGCAAAGCATTGACTGAATGACGGTAAAAAGGTCTGATGAAACTGGGATTGAAAGGCTGTGGTGCCAGTATTGCAAGTGGCAGTCTGATAGCAAAGGAAGTGCGACTGAGAGCAGAAGAAAGAAACAGGAACTGGGAGATGGTGGAAGAGGACTTGGGGAGTGGGAGGATGCTATGAGGCTTTGAGAATAAGTGATGGGTGAATCATGAGTGTGAGCCATCTTGAGAGGAACAGAGGATGCGGAGGAGAAGAGATTTAGATGTTACTGGAGAAAGATACTGCAGCTGGATGACAGTAGGAGTCTAGCCTGAGGCATGTGAGATTAGAACTGCGTAAAGATAGGGAAACTGGACAAAAGGACTAAAACTGGGACAAGGTCAAAGTCAGGACTAGAATGAGAGAGCTGGAAGGACTGGGTTGAGAAGTACAGGCTAAAGACTTTGTACCTGCTAGGGTAGTGGTTCTCAACTCTTTTGAATGAATGATGAAAAAGGCAGCAGTTCAGGTGTGGCAGAAGAAGCATAAATTAAAAAGKTTTTTTTTTAGGATATAGTATTTTGGGTATGGACAGCTTGCTTTGTAAGAGCTTTGGCTCTTCACCATCTACTGTAAATGATGTAATTTCTTAGTCCAAACTGAATTTGATTTTCCTATCATAAGTTTGTGCACCTATCTCCCATGATTTCCGTGAGCTCAGTATTTCTGTTGTAGTAGAAAGTAAGCTTATAGAGCTGTTTGGAGACTAGGTCCTCCTGGAGAGCCAGTGGGTGTGAAAATTTTCTGGAAGTATTGAATTTAACATGAATTTAACCTTTCCGTGCTGCTCCCAGTTTGTCATCTGGTAAACTGAATGCTTTCACTTTCAGAAGCAGTAATAATCTGGTTGAGTTGTACTGCAAATTTYGACCAAAAAACCTTTTCTTTCTGTTCTGTTTTGTGTAATGTCTTCTTCCAGGTTATGGAACCTCTTAAATGTTCCTTTTACAATCTTGTGTGTGTTATGTTTGGAAGGATACACCTGAAGTTGTTCAGGAATTGCAGTGACGTTTTTTTTTACTAGCTCCCCCTCTCAATTAATCCACAAAATACTGGTATGGGCATAAGACAACAGTTATCTACTTTGGGTGGCATTATAAAGACTGTTTCCCATTTTATTTTTGTACTGCGAGAAGGGGGCGAAACAGTATAATGGCCTGTCTGAAACTCTGCAGACACTTACAATGATTTTTATTTTAATTTGTTAAGTAACTCTTAATTTGCAGTGTTGTTGAGGATGTTTTTCTATTTCTTCTGCTAGATACTTTTTTTTTCTTTTTTTTTTGATTTGATGACTCTTGCTCTTGGCATCTCTTCTAGAACTGTGACAATAATATCTTAAAAGAAAAAAGAATCACTTGTTCCTTTTATTGGATGATTATTTGTGCTCACTCCTCTGTACAGAGAGAAAGCTGAAACAAATACGTAATGATAGAGTTCCTAGCATATCCTGAATTCAGGATAAACATGAACATACGGTATCTAGAAAGCTTGTTGTGGGTCTGAGCAGAAGATAAATACTACAAGCTGCTATTTCAGAAGGGTAGTGTAGAATGGAGATTATTTTAAAGAAAACAAATGGTGTCACAGAAACAAAAAATCAGATTCTTACTGACGTCTGTAAGGAGTTCTTAGGTCATTCAAAGCATCTGTGTAAGACTAGACTTCCTGCTATTCTTGCCACAGGCAAAATAACAGCCACAGTTGTGCATTTCATTTTTTTCCTCAATCTGAATGTGAGACATGATAAAATTACATTAAGGGCTACGACACTCTCACGTAAACAAATCTTATGTGGGTTGCCAGCTTTGGATAATGGCAGAGTCTGACGGAAGTCCCAGTTTGATCAGGGAAACGTATCAGAAAGAACGCAGCATCTGTGAGACTGTGCTGGCTGCTGGAGCTCTAGTTAACAACCAGAAGCAAGCTGTGCTCTTCCTAGTGAATACTCTAGTCGTCTTATGATTATATGTTGTATTTAACGGGGGGGGAACAGATACTGCCCCACCCTCACATCCTTCATCAATAGTAGATTGGTTTAAATGCCTGCATTGACAAAATTACTAATTTTTTTCCCCCTAAACCTTAGCTCTGCCAAGTGGAGCATGGTTTCATTTTGCAAAGGGGAAGTATACTGAGTGTGTTCTGAGGACCTGTGGTGGGAAAGAATGCTGAAGTCAAAAGATGAAGAGATCAGGTGTCTGTACTCTAAAAAATAAAGAGGTTTTCCTGCAAAAACAAAGGAATCATACTAAATGCACTTAAGGAAGTGCCTTTAAAAAAGTTACTTTCAATCTAAGATTAAGATGTCTTGATTTTCATATATAACCATTAATATGGGCTCCTAAACTTGGCATAAAGCAAGCAAAAATTGTTTGGTATGAAGTAGGTGGAGAAAACAAGKAAGGCAAAAATGTATTGTCAGCATTTGGTGTTTAACTGAGGTGATGAGGCTTTGATTTCCTTCTTCCCAAGAAACAGCTAATGAAGTCTGAATAATATAGTTGTTACTGATTAAATGTTTCGTTTTGATTTTGTAAAACATGAAAATAGTTAAAAACATGCAAAACTTAGTCACATAATTCTTGTACCAGAAGAAATTGAGCAACTACTACTTTTACTAAAAAAAATGCATCATCTCAAAATACCCAGGGGAAGAAAAGTCTGCCATTACTTTCTATACCTGTTTATAAGGTGGTGCATGTTAGAATTTTTCTTTGCATCTTAGAGTAGTAAGTTTGAGGAATCTCTAAAACAGTCAATTCTCTAGCAAGGTATGCATGTTTATAACTTGCAGGTGAGTGACTGGTGCAAATGTGGAATAGCCATGGTTTGGGAAGCCCAAACTGTTGATATTATTTAAAGTCAATAGATATTTAACATAGCTGTGTCTAAGTATTCATCTTGAAGTTAGATATTGTACTGACTATGTGAGAGCTGAGAATATAAAACAGAAGATTTAAATCTCTGTCTACTTGTCTAAGCAAAAGACAGCTTTAACAAGATTTTTTTTTTTGTTGTGACCAATCTTCTAGACCATGTGTGACAAGAAACCATAAACTTTCCTGTTCTTGAGGACCTTATGGTATTTGACAAATCTTTAAGAGCTAGGGAAACTGGAATTTGGGAGGAATGTTACAGGCAAGAAAAAGGAGCCATTGTGGTGGTGTTGCCCTGCAGCACTGCAGAATGWGTCAGGTTGGGTGTGGAGAGGACAGCTGTGGGTGAGAGAGACATACGCTGTCTGGTTGCCTCTACTGACTTGCTTCCTCCTGAGGCCTGGGATTCAAATTTACCRGTGCGGTCGTCTTGTTGGTTACGCAGTAGCCCCAACTCCAGAGCCCCACTGGAACTGCCTGTGAGGCTTTCATGACTAAATGGCTGTCCTTAGCTGACTCAAAAGGTTAACTAGCATGGTGGTCGTGGAATTCTGTATTCTGCTTCTCATGAAAAATGAAAAAATATTTTTCAGGTCTAAAGTGTGTGTGCCAGCTGTGTGAGCATACAAACTTCACCTGTCAAACTGAGGGAGCATGCTGGGCTTCAGTCATGCTAACTAATGGAAAAGAAGAAGTGATAAAGTCATGTGTCTCCCTTCCAGAACTGAATGCTCAAGTCTTCTGCCACAGTTCTAAAAACATAACAAGAACAGAGTGCTGCTATACTGACTTCTGCAACAACATAACTCTCCGCCTGCCCATAGGTAAGTGGCACATGAATAGAAAATAGTATTCAAGTACTTGCAAAAGAATGAAAGTTACAGAAATACTGAACAGAGAAATGACTGTGAGAGTTAGCTAATGAGCATTTTAAAGGCTGATTGTAAAACAATATTTTTTTTTCAACTTATTTCAAATAAACTGTAACTGTTTTGGGGGAATAGTGAACTACTTACRTCTCCTAAAAATATTCCAGGCAATATACCAATTGCCTTTGGTATCCCATAAGGCACTGACCRTGAAGATAATGAGAAGTGTCTGAAGGAAATAGATTTATAATCTTACAGTTTTTGTAGGCATATCTTAAGTGAGTTTGTGTTTTGGACTAGCATTATRTCTAGCTCTTAGCAAGTTTGTGTATGGTATGGGAGATCATAGGATGGTAAGGTTGGAAGGGACCTCCAGAGATCATCTAGTCCAACCCTCAGCATAGCCCATGCAGGGATTGAACCCACGACCTTGGCGTTAGCAGCAGCACTTGCTAACCAACTGAGCTAAATTACTGTGGACTTTCCATGAGGCATAGGTCAGCAATGTACAGCAGCTGTGAATTAGCGATTTTGGGAAGCTGAGAGTTTTGTGTTGCTAAGTGAATAGATCATTTCACTTTCTGGTGCTTTACAAGCAAATAATGAAGACCTTACACTGACCTAAGAGATGTACATTTTACGGTGTCTTCATAACCAACCTAAAAGACCTCTGCTATTACTGGTCTACATTTGAAGCCAGATTAGAAAGGTTTGAAAAGCAGCTAGTTAACTGGAGATGCTCATAGTTAATTTTACTTCTGAAATCTATTTGCAGGTTTTAGAACACACAAATATTTGGAGTGAGTTCTGACCACTGAGAGGGTAACAGCTTTTGACTTGTCTCAAACCTCTCTCCTCATTTGCTTCTAGCATTCTGTAAGGCTGATGAATACCAGATGTTTGTGGTCCAGGTTGCTGAGAAATCATTGTAGATAATGTTGGAATGTCTGCAGAGTAGAAGCAATGTGTTTTTAATTGTTTTGTTGTAATCAGAAAGGCAGGTGTGGCATATCTGTTTCATATGGGYTCATAGGATATGTGTGGTTTTTTGATGGTGGAAAAGAAACAAAGATAAGTTGTTGYTAGGAGAAATCTTTATCTGCTGTAGTTTCAGCAATCTTGTTGAACTTTCAGGTTTTGTGATTCGTTTTAGCACCTTATATGGCAGCATGTGTTCAGTATTAAATTGATATCATTGATTCTCACCCAGTAGTTTTAAGAAGGCATAAAATTCCTGTGAGAGGAAAAAGATTTATACTTCTAGAAACTCTGTACTTTATACAGTTGAAGCAATACTTGAGTCTGCCAGACTCAAAATTGCGTAATGAACTTGATTCAGAGCTTTTTAAAAATATATTTATACTATTTTTAGATTTAATAGATAAGTATTTGACTCTTCTCTCTAAGATGTTTAATCCAAGCTTTTTCAAATAAGTTGTCAAATGATATCTTTATCTACATACTTACATTAGTAAGAGATGTTACAGATTAATARAAATGTAATTGTAAATTATGCATTGATTTACAACTTGCACTTTAATCTACTATTATGTAACACGTAACAAAATTAAAGCAGTATGTCGCTGGGAACATTTTATGTTTCATAAAAGATTTAGGAGGGCAGACTATGGAGGCATCCTTAGTGAGGTTAAGGGATTCTGGAAGAAGTGATTTTAAAAGAGGGAGCTGAAGGAAATTGTATCTAACTGTCGGGGTTAGGAGGAGGGAGCCTTGGGAAAGGAGAATTAGAAGATTTTAGCTGGGGAATGCAGCCTAAGAGGAGGACAGAGCTGGAAGAGTAAGAGAGAATATGATGAGTATGAGAGCAAGGGGGAGGATTTTGAAGGATGGGAGCTTGGGCAGGATTTCTAAGGTGAGGAGACCACATAAAATGCAGTAAGAAGTAGTTAATGCAATATTGGCAGAGATACCTGTGATTATTTTAGTAGTCATGTTACAGAGCAACTTGGTGGTGGTGGATGGATGCATGAGTATTCTTAATCTCATGTGTAAGGACATAATCTACCATATGCATTTTCAAATCCATTCATGTGCTTTGTTCCTTCCTAGTTTCTTCTTTTCTTCAGTCTGTTGCCTTATTGCCATCTGCATGCTGAAGACATTTTCATGAAGTTTTTTAGTCTCTTAAGGCCCACAGGTCCTACAGGATGGTCTGTAAGCACACTACAGATAATGAGCACGTGATGTAGGTGTCTGCACTGGAAGGAAAAGATGATCAGAAGGACTACAGAAAACTCAGGAGGGAAATATTGAAAAGGAAGGTTCCCCAAAACCTCTTCTGAGGACAGATGCTAGGTAGAAGCATGACAGCTGCCGTTTATCTAATCTCACCTGTTGTATGTAGCAGGAATAAAGATCACTTAAGTATTTTTCTTTCAGTTAGCTGAAGAGATACACTTCTAGAACTGTAGAAACAAAATGCTACTATTTTTTAAGCTGGGTTGCTGGAGTCTTGGGAGAATACTGCTATTTACAGATAAGCAGTGGAGGCATGTCTGTCTTGTTAACACTTGAACTGGTAATTGCAAAACCTCTGGTTTCGTATTACAGTATCAGAGAGGATGACTGATYTAATTTTTAGCCTGAGCCCTTTGCTCTAAACATTTGGGAGAATTCATGTTAGATGAAAATATGACAGTGCCAATGTTATTCGTTTGCTGGTCTTTTCCGACAGCTCTTTTCCACRTAATTTGTATTCACTTAGACCCAAGTAAAAATAAACTTCTTAGGGATATTATTGAGTATGTAGGCTAAATAGGCCTGCCCTGAGTTACCTCTAGTACTTGGTGACTTTCTTGCAGGAGGTTTTCAGAGCTGGAGGGCACACCTGCAATGTGAGTGGGCAGACCCCGGACAGTGGCATCTTTGCCAGCTATSTTTATTGACTGGTGTAAGGAGTGCTTCTCTCCAGGCAGCACTCAGCTGCCATAAAGGCACATGTTGCTGTTGGCCTGCAGCGTATGAAAGCACCATCTTCACAAGCAGCCAGTTTGCAGAGCTCCAGAA
This sequence comes from Rhea americana, assembly GCF_003343005.1. NCBI lineage: Eukaryota > Metazoa > Chordata > Aves > Rheiformes > Rheidae > Rhea > Rhea americana. Next base: position 705,922 of record NW_028186217.1, read on the forward strand.
TCTGGTGTTCTTACTTCTTTGGCTGAATATCTAGTTCCCGTGCTTTACAATTAGTCCAACAGAGCATACACAGATGAGTGGACTGAATTCTCTTTTATTTATTTGTTTTTTCCCTTCTCCTGTTTCTGCAAATATTTCTTAATCTTGGAGACACACATTGTATTAGTATTATCAGCTACCACAGGGGGTTAGCACAGACTTTTTAGGCCAGACCTTGTTCAGCTCATGTTTTTCCTTGTTTCACTTCTCATCTCATATGACACTCAAAAATCTAAACCCGGATTTCGGGCTCATCTGTGAGGGCAAGAAATTTAAAATAGAGGCACCATAGCAAGTAGGCACTTGTACTGTTAACTTATCTGATTAAAAATGGAGGCAGTTCTAATTTTAGTCCAATATCTCATTGAAGTCATAAAAGCTTTTGTCTTCACCACTGAGTAAGGGTTTTGCCAGGATCAAAGCAGGTAGGACTTGTGAAAGGGCTGTACTTGGTCTGTGTTGATTTAAAGGCCCAAAATAAATTGTTAAGCCCAATGAACAAAGTTTCGTGTATAGTGTCTTATYTTCCTCTGGGGTGTCACTGTGCTCAAGTCGTACAGTTTTTCTTGGGTTGGTTGGTTCCGGTTTTCTTGTGAGCATGTCATTTGCTCAGTAACTAAGCCACTGGATCTGTGTCTTAGTGCTTAACTTGGCCACAGTGGATCTCCAGCCTTTAAAATATATTTACTTTGTCAAGATATTCATTTAGTTAAACTAATTTCTCRCCTTTTCATGTAATTATTTATTTAAGAGTAATAATATCTGCAGTTTGACCCACAGACAACATCCTGATGCAGAAAATATATATTCCTATTATGCATATKCTAGTATAAAAGGGAAATGTGGATATGAAGTCTCCACCTTTGGGCGAGAGTGGATTTTACTAGGGAGGAAAAGTCTTGAAAGGGTTCATGTGTTCAGGTGTACATCCCTGTTAGATGAGACAGGAACTTTTGCTAGCTTTTTCCTTCCCCTTCCAKCCCCATTACTGCTGCTGCATACAAACCTGGAATGCAAACCTGCCTGTCAGCACTCTTCATGCTGACCAGCTTTGGCTAGGTTGTATGTTAATTGCCAAAGGCTTGTATTTTGCATACGTCAAGAGTGATTGGAAAACAATAAAATACCTTGTATCACGAGCATCTTTTAGGACAGAAAACTGTTCGTTTACTTGATTGCCTATGCATGAATTTCTGTAGTAAAACTGTAGATGGCATTGTATGCCTTGTTCAGCAATAGAGCTGTCTGTTACCATGTCTTGCATGAGAAAAAATAATTCTTTCTTTGAGTTGAGGGTTTGGGTTTTTTAAGTCTGAAAATAAACATTTGTAAGTACTACCTGGATATCTACTTTTAATATACTTACTATTATTAGCATGGATTTCATTACACTATTTTGCATTAACAGGAGATAAGTTTCAAAGTGCTGGATTAACTTGWGGTAGTTAATGTTAAGAGGTTTTTGTGTTCCCTGAATTTATTTATTTACCTGTAGTGTTTTCTGGACCAGCCTGTACTTGAGATGAGATTTCTCTGTCAGTGGGCATTGTCATAACAGATTTATTGAAAATGATCTGCATGCCACTTCCTCAGTGGATCTTTCCATGAGTGTGTCTCTGGGGAATTTTCTCTGCACACCTCAGCATGTTACAGACTATTTTAAGGAGTTGCTAATAAGATCTAGAAGACTTTTTCCAGCTGTGGGCTTTTGTCACGTAAAGTATTTCAGGCAATATTTCAGATCTGCAGTAGCTGATACACTGCTTTACTATCTTTCCAAATGTTTTGAGAGGACAGTGTTTGTGATCTCTGCCCCCCCCCCCCCCCCCCCCCCCCCGAAAGGGGTTTCCTCTTTCCTATAAATGATAGATACTTATCTACAGTCCTTCTGGAGCAGACTGCCAGGCATTCCTAGAGTCTAATGCTTTCATTTGGTTACAACAGGGAGAGGTGTTTGAGGCGAGATAAGTACAGGCTAGGGGAAATTGTTTCCCAGCTTTTCTCCAAAGCAGCAAAGCATTGGCTTCAGTTGCTTCCTTAGCCTAAGGCAGTGACTTAGCATCTGTTTAACTTCAGCCTGAAAGCTCGAACTTTTTGTTACCAGATCTAGTAAGCAAGACTTTCTCAAAATCCGGTATCCTTGCTGGGGTTCTGGGAGCAATTTCTGAATCCTTTTCCTAGCACTGTGTTGTTATTCTGTGGTGTTAAAGATTTAGTTGAACTTCAGAAAGAACTRATGCCCTTTTTTGGAAGGGAGGGGATGAAAATTTATCACAGAACCCTACTGGTGACTTCAAATTCTGCATCACTCCTCCTCTTGCTTTGCCTTTGTGGTTGTCTCATGTTATCAGTTGCCAGAGTCTGGATAAGCAGCTCACCACTATCACTACCTGTTGGAGGTAATGGTGGGCTACATTGATACCTTCTTCCCAAGTGCAAGATTCTTGCTTCTGTTCTTAAGAGTGGTGYTCTGCATTAGTTTCCTATTTAGATTGCATCACATGCATTTTCTCAAGTGTCCAGCTTCTGAGGAGGCAGTGCCTTTCACCCTTTTGAGGGGAGCTTGCACGGGATGGATTGTATGACTCTCCTCTCTATGCAAGTAGAACTCTGTGTTTCTGACACTTCAGACTAATCCAATATTTGAAAGGCTCTTATTCACTGTGTTTAGCTCAAAAAAGCCCATTATATTCTGCAGTTTGTAATTTACCTTATAATATACAGTAGTCATTATACAGCTAAGGTCCTTGATAAAATGAAGGAGAAGCTATTCCAGGGCTACTAATATGATAGTAGACATCCATGTTTAAAACTGATGTTGTCAATTTTCTAACTAGGGGCAAAAGGAGTCTTAAGSGGACAATGATGAAGCTTAGGCTTCACGTAGAGAGAATAATAGCGCAGAAAGAAAAACAAGGTTCTTGTAACATTCAAAGGAGACAAGACAGGTGTCTATCTCATTATCTGTGTCATCTGTTACCAGAATAGCAGAAGCAAGAGAGAAATACTGAAGCTTTGAAAGACCATGGAATAAAACAGATACTGCCAGTTAGGAAGGAGCTGGTTGCCACAATAAAGATAGACTRCTAGGACACTATGTTTATAGATGTATGGAGAAAATTCATACTGTTATTTTAGCCACTTGATCTCAGAAGATTTAATTAAGCTGAACTTTACATTTCCGTTTTTACACATACTAAATATACTGGATGGCTGCAGATAAGTTTGCAAATTTGTCATAGGATTCTGGACTGCTTTTGTTTCAATTGATTGGCCAAAGAAAATCTCAGTCTCTGTGGGGGAAAAAAACATGGGATGTGGTCAGTGTGGACACTTACATATCTGAGTTGGTGGGAAATGAAGAACTTCAGCAAAACAAAAAGTTCTTTCTAAAAGTTTTCCTTCTAAAAGCTGCTTTTTTTTTTCTTTTTTTCCCCTCCACAAATGTACCTCTGTGATTCCACCAAAGGCAGCCTATAGAAAGAATGATCTCTATTGTATTCTGTTGTGACCGGAAGGGGTAACATCTCTAGAAACTGAGATAAAAAACTGTGCAATTTCTGTTCAGTATTTGTATAATGAAAAATGAATTAGAGGAGTAAGGAAGCTTTATGGAACATGATAAGGTAACAATGAATTAAAAGACTTTATAAAAAGTAGTTTGCCAGCTCTCCTCTTTAGTCCTATTGCCGAAATTCCGCAAAGGCTCAAATGGTACTCATACCCCCTGTAGTGGCACCCAGAAGGATGAAAGAAAATGGAATATAATAGAATTCCCAAAGGAAAAATCCCATGAGTATATTCATATAGCCAAGAGAGATGCTCTATGCTAACTAGAGTAAGTGTAAGGCAAGATTTTCATGTTCTGTTGTTTTTTAATATAAGCTGTATGTTTTGCATGAACAAATAATTGTTCTTCACTCCATTTACCTGCTTGAAAAATGCCTGAAGATATTAAAGCTTTTAAGGCAAATGGGATGCATAGATATATTAGTATTAAAGAAATCAGATACTTCTGCAATAGAAGTTATACAAGGCACACAGTAATCCATAAAATGAGAAAAATTGACCCAATGTTTTAATACAGACTGTAAGGGAAATCTCTTCAATTGTTTGAATGTTGTAAGAAAATGTAACAACAAATATTTTTCCAATTCAAATATAAAAATAAATCCCCCAATCATAGTGAAAATTTTCACCTTAATATGGATCTTGAAAACTTAGCCCAAGTCTTGAAGGACGGATAAGATGAGCAGGCTCTGCTGGAAGACAAGCTTCTGACTTTCCTTTTCCTTTATTTTTGGTGTTCATCTGTTACTGAACAGGATGAAAAGATTTCACTTTATTTTTCTTGTACTAACTTGGACAAGAATAGCATAGGAAGAAGGTGCAGTTAATAAGGAAACAAAATTGAGTTCTCTCCTATAACTTTCCTAAAAAGCTAGTGATGGATAAAAGTAGGGAGGATGGGGAATGGACCAAAAAAAGAAGAGGAAAGGAAATAGATCCATGTATTTCTCTCTGTGTGGCCACTTTGCTTTCTCTTTAGTGATGATTTTTGAAAACCTCTGCTAGAGTTCGACTGCCAGTGTTAGCAGCTTATATTACTACTGTGCTGAAAGCAGTAGCAGAAATTTCATGTAGTTGATTGTTTTCAGTTTTCTTTTTTAATGAAAAAGATCAGTTTATCTGCTGTGGCATGAACAGCCTTGACTGGAAGTCAGGATTGAAAAARGCATAGGGAGTAAAAACTTCCAGTGACTAACTTTGTCTTATCTAGTGAATTTCTAGCCTTTTAGTGATCAAGAAGCCTGGTAAGGAGGTTCTGTAGAATGTGATCCTTGGAACCAGTTTAGACCAGTGTGGGAAAAATGCTTGATTCCAATAATAGCTGTCCAGAAGACATCAGCCTGTAAATTGTAAACATTCTTTATCTGGCAGTTAAAATGTTAGCTGTTCTTGACCCAAAATATGGATTGTTTACATGGATTGTAGTGATGTAGAACTGCTCAGAAATTAGAATACCTCTGCTGGATACAGTAAATCGTATTCGTGCTGGTGCTGCTCAGTCCTGTACTGTTGATGCTGTTCTTATGATAATACAAAAATTGGACTGATGTCCTAAACTACTTTGAAAAAATCCTGTAGGCAGTGCTCCAGCTCATTGTAGCGGGATCCTGTAGCTATGGATATCTTGTTCTATAAATATTTCACATATTTATCATATGTCTTGGCTGTCTTTTAGATTCATGTTCTCTGGAGGGATTTGTAAGAGTAAAGCCATTTAAAGAGGAGGTAGAGATTAGAATGACAGAGGGAAGGGGAAATAGCTAATCAAACAATTAGGTTAAGGCATCTGTTTAACTTGTAGTTGCAKCTCTTACTGATTTACTTAAACTTCTTGATCCTAAAGGATACCTTTCATAATTTATTTCTGAACATCCAAGAGGGATGATGGGGTCTATAGTCACGGTGGACACTGGAGAAAGATAATTCTAGTTTCTAGTCCAAATAGCCTATTTTTTTTAAATTGTTTAAAATTATTTTGTACCTTTGACTAGAGCCTTACATTAGATACAACATATTTTTTTAATACATTGGAAAGAATACATATTTTTTTCCCTCTGAGTAGCCTAGGAACTTAAACATGCATACCTCAGGGTTTTAAAAGTCTTAAGGTAGCCATTAAATATAAAAAGTAAGGCAAACAATGTCTTTTCTATTGGAGGGGGAAAAAGTCTCTCTCTCTCTCTTTTTTTTTTTTTTTTCTAACTAAAAGTACTCTTGTTTACAGAACTTGGAATATGACTATAATATGTTGTGAAATTGCTAAATATTGCTAGAAGTGCAATTTTTGTTCCATACATGGCAACATATCTTCAGCTTCTATTTTTGATCAGCAAGGCATAGAAGAGTGCACTTTAAGATTGCAAAATGTTATGATTAATGTTGTTGATTTAATAGTTTTAGGTAGTCAAGAGAGAGTTTCTTATTTCCCAAAGTGTTTAAAATTGCACAATTGCTTTAAACATTACCACACTTGGTGATTCTGTCTTTAATTGCTGTTTGTGCTTTTTGTCTCATTTATTTTGCACTTGTGCTATTTGTTATTTCCTGTGTGTGTGGTTGTTACTGTGGGAAGTCCAAGGAATCATGGTGTGCAAGCACAGGAATGACAGGATGTWGAAGGGCATGGCTGTGGTGCTGGCTGCAGGACACCATGCTATGCTATAAAGGGTCAGGATTTGAAGATGACGTATAACCAGCTGTAAAGCAGAAATCCCGATGCTGGTCGTTCTCAAATCTTCTATATATGTTCTATGAAGAATTGGAGAGGATTTGAGCAGTTGGCATCAGCCTTGATCTACACTTCAATACAGCTGATAGACTGAAGGATGCCAAATCAGTCTCGAKTTGACTTCTTCCCTGAAACTTCACTGGACAGTCAGGATCTCTTCATTTCCCAAGCATTTCATGGAGGCTCCATGCAAAGTGGCCTGAATTTCTCAGCTTCCAATCCCACTACTAACTTGCCTTTTACCCTCAAACTCTTTCAACTTATGACAGCATCTGAAAGGATATCTGTAAGCATCACTAAATTTGATTTTATTCTAAACAACTATAACTACATAAATTATAAAGTTGGCATCTGTTTGTGTTCCTGATGATAAGTGTCATACTCTTGAGTGGATATGAGAGTGTGTTCTTTGAATTTTGCTCTTTCTTCACTCTAAAGTCTTGCCCTGAAAGCTCAGAATGGCCCGTGAGTTTCTTTGTGTCCTCTCATCCATCCTCCTGACTGAGCCACTTTGTCTTACATTTCATGTACAAGAATGTCAAAATAGGCTTGTTGGCCAGCTGCACTCACGATATTCCTCCTGGACATATTGGTTTCTCCTCCCTGCCCCACTGCTTTCTTGGCTCCAAAAATGCCATACTTGGAGGAAGACATTTCTACAATATAAGTTCTGTTACAGATCCATTGCAAAGCCTCTACTGCAGTTCTTTAACAGTACAAATTGTGTCAGCGTAAATTTTCAGTAAAAATACATCAGATCATTTTTCTGTTAGAATTTGAGGCTTGTTTTTTTTCCTGGCAACAATAGTTCTGTTGCCTTTTTTTCTTTTTCTTTTTTTCTTTAAGGCACCCCCAAAAAAAAAAAAAAAGGGGGGGGAAAAAGAAAAGAAAAAACCAACTCAGTCTTAAAATTCTGCTGTAAAACCTGTTTCAACAGGTTGTGCAAACAGTGCATTGCCCTCCTTCTCCTGACTCCGAAATCTCCTTGCTGTCTTGTTTATTTCTGTTTGCATATCTATGAACCAAATTTTGACTGACAGAATATGTGACATGGAATTGTAAACATAAGATGGTGTAGTAGTATGACTTCAATATTAAAAAACCTTCAAAAATGATACTTTTTTAGGTTCATCCTGTGAGCCCAGCAATAAGAAAAGCATGTTCCACTCATCTTGCTCCATGCCTCAGTRCTTTGCACTTTTGTCATGACCCAGTTATTCTGTTAGCTGCTTATCTGAAATCGTGGCCTATACGGTCTCTGTAAAAGCAGAGTGAAATGTCATAGCAGCAGTGCAACGTGCAACTGTTTTAAGAACAGCTAAGGAATGCTAAATGAATTGGTATGTTGTGCCTTAGCAAACTTAGTTTTATATAGCTACATATAAAAAGCTAGTATATTTAACTTCAAGGTAAAAAGAAAGCCGAGTTTGTGACCACCGAATCTGAACAAGTAACAACAATTATTACTTTTTTTTTTCTTGCCTGTACAGGTTTGCCACCTGTAACATCCCCACTCTCAAGGAAGCAGGCTTGAAAGTAAAGAAAGAACAAAAACAGATTTTGGGGAAATTTACTGAAAAGAATGGTGCCCTAGAATGAAGGGTACTGTGGAAAGAAGAAGAAAGAGARGGAAAGAGTTGAAAGAAGGAGGAGGGGGATGCATTGCAGTAACGAAGTTACAGTAGGAGAAGGGATTGATGTGAATTTGCAGAGGATCATGTGATGATAAAATAAAATGACTGACCAGCAGAAATAGATTTGGACATACAGTGGAAGCTCACAGACACAAGCAGGGGACACAATTGAACAGTATGTCCCATCAAAAGTATTACTTGCTCTCCAACTACTTATTGACATACAAGTTCAGCATCCACARAAATCTATAGATGCTTAAGAATGCTCACTCCCAAGAGCAAGAGTTTTCTAGTCAGACTACTTGTCACTGCGTCTTGCAGTCAGGGGAAATTGATCCATCTGGGGACCAAGCTGCCTCAGTTTGCAGGCACTGAGTGGGATTTTTGTATGACAGTCTTCAAGGATCCCAAATTGGAAAAGCCACCCCACCCTTCTGAATCTCTTTTCCCCTAGCATGGTTGTTGCTGCTCAAAACTTCCATAATATAGTCCCTTTGATACTGTTTGCACTAAAACCATGTTTTATATTTTCCTCATTTTATGTTGCATTGTTTTCCAGCATTTGATGTAAGGAGTTGATGATTATGAAGTAAGGATCTTGTACGTGTTTGTTTTTCAGAACCCTTGCATACAGAMAATGAATCTGCTTAGATCTGCAGGCCTGGACGTTAATTTGGGCAATGCACTGAAAATCTTGCATTTAAAATGAATAGATGCATGCAAAACACCCAAGTGATGCATACAGCTCCCCCTTTCCCAGGCCAACTTATCGTACTTAGTATGTACCCTTCTACACGTGGATATCCTTTATAGAATTCAGCATACGCAAAGCTAACCCTTAAGAGCTATAAGTACCTTCTCTTAGCCGTCTGGTTCTGTGCAGCAGGATCAGTTCCACAATTTGTAGAGCCCAGCAGCAGCACCAAAATTCATGGAATGCAGAATATTTGCTTATTACACTTGTAAGTACTTCGGAGGAAATCTCTGCCATGTGGAAACACTGACTAATAATTAAAAACAGCTTAGGAAATTACAGTTTACTGATTGGCAAGAAGCAGTTACAAAGAAGAATCTTGCTTGGAAATCCTCTTACAAATCTACTAGATAACCTGTTGAGTGTCCTAATTAAGACTGCTGAAGGAAAACCCACCATGGGGAAGATGTAATAACTTTGTTTCCAGAATGGTTTCAATTTTATACTGTGAATAGACATAGGACCATCAGTTGTTAAACACTTTTTCTCAAAGTGCTTTTTTTTTCTTTTTAGTTAACTTTGCTTAGCTGAATTCTGCTGTTGGCGTATCTAAATTGTAGAGAACATGATTTGAAAATGCTCAAAAAACCCACAAACTTCTACTGTAATATTAACTAGAGAAAAGCAAGTCAATGTTGAGAACTAATGAACTAATCAGGTTTCCTCTTCTAAGATTCCAGAGACTTAGAGCCTGAGTAAGCCCCCCGCCATCCCCATTGCAACATACATATTGCGTAGCCTTTTCTTAAAGGGAGAGAAGGGTTCTTTGTTTTCTAAAACTACTACAGGGTTAACTTTATATGGTATGAAGTTCATGTCACTATCAAGTTGTTAAGATTCTTAAATATTTCCTAGTCTTTAGATCCACAATTTGGAACTTGTTATTCAGTGTGCTCTGAGACAGCTGGCARTTTTTTTTGGTCCTTGTGCACTTGTATGTGTGCGCATACACATGTGCAAGTGAATACCGTAATAATATGTTACTATAAACTCTTCGTATGTTTTTTCATCCATAGCTTTAAAATGGAAAACGATCTACAGCAGTTTCCTTTCTTGTTACTTGTAAAATAACTTAATGAACTTGAGTTTTGATTGTGTTCTAAGTCTTAAATCCTTCTAATGTCTCATTTACTAGAACTTTGTATTTCCTTATGCATGAAGTGTTAGGAATGAGGTTTTTTTCAAGGATTTGTTTTCAGCTGGAATAGTAAGARTATGCTGAAAAATTTATATGCAGACTAAGTGTGGAAAGGGCGTTGTACCCGCTGTTCTAAAGAATGCAAGGTATGTATCACTGAATTCAGTCTGCTTGTGTATGCACTTGCCATATGCACTACTGTTTGTGAAGTGCATGTTGTTGACTCTCATGATGCTTAATGTATTGGTGTAGCCTTGTGCAGCATTCTACACTTCAGTTTCACTCTAGCAATGRTCTTGCTGCTGATACTGTGTAATCTTCTGGAATGAGGAGGTGAGGTAWCAGGGAACTGCAGAGAAATAGTATTTTGCCAATATGAATAGATTTAAAATACACTCTCACAAGCATTCTTCTGCATTGGAACTACAGTTGAAAGAAAATGTTCTTTAGCTAAGTTTGCTGTCTTTAATGTTACCGTGAGAAGAATGGAGAGATTAGCTTGAGAGATTRATAGTTATGGCATGTTGTGCTGTGAGATGTGATGGATAGGTGAAATGGATAATAATTAATAACAGATAAAAAAATTAATAATGGATAAGTGATAATACAACTGGACAGTATCCTGTGGGGGACAGGTGAAAATACTATACAGTTTAATGTGTCTAAGCGTACTATCCTCATGGTTGTTTCTTGATGCTAGCTCAGGGATAATTTATAGGGCTTCTTACATTTAACTATACTTCCAGCAAGCCACACTTTCTTGAATGTCTTCAATATTGTTTCCCTAAGGAATTATTTGTTACCCTCATCTCTCATATAGTGTGGTTAAGTGGTGATTACAGTCTTAATTTTCTTAATTTTGAGCCCAAAGTACATGCAAAAAAAAACAAACAAAAAAACCAAACCAAAACAAAAAAAAAAACCCTCTCTACTGTTGCCAGTCCTAGGTCAGGAAGAAACTGGGAATCTGGTGCATCTCATTGAGCTCTCTGTGTTGTACAGGGCATATGMGTATTGCTTTTCTCCTTCCTTGGCTTGTACAGGCTGGTAAAGTTACCTGTACCCACTTCTTTAACCCTTACCGTCAAGATCAGGATATCCCTTAAATTACAGCCGATTTTGAATGTATTGGTTTGGAATACTGAAGTAATTTTTTAAAAACATAGTGATTGAATTTTAGCTATAGCAAGACTTCTGCTCCACTGTCTTTCAGTTAAATAAATTACATTAGATTTAGAGGCCTCCCCTGTAGCCCATTGTCAACATTTGTGTCTGAAAAGTGACTCTGTAAATAATTAGATCTTAATATGTTATCTGCTGAATAGTTTTTAACTTGAAATCCTTTTTTTTCCCCTCCATTTCACTCACCCCCCGTCTTTCTAAAGCTTCAGAATCTCCAAGCAGACCAAGTGTAGGACCTGTGGTATTGGCAGTGATGGTTACTGTACCAATCTGCATCTTGTCTCTCGTTGTAATGCTGACTCTGTGTACCTGTCAAAGCCGTCACTGCGCATTCAGAAAGAAGAAGCAGCCAAACATTGAAGAGCCTCTATCTGAGTGCAATCTAGTGAACTCTGGAAAAACTCTTAAAGATCTKATCTATGATATGACGACGTCTGGGTCTGGGTCTGGTATGTATGTATTGCTCAGCACACTAAATCTGGCTGCCATATATAAATAGATGGAGAGTAGCATTGCACTGCTCTGTGTTCTTACCTAAGTGTAATAGCATTTGGTACAGTTTCAGTTGTTTGTACAAATTTTCTTGACACTTAAGCCAAATGAAAATACATTGTATGACTCATTGAGAGATGAAAAATACATTTCAAGCACAGCTGCTGCAGCTACCTGAAATTTGTTGCCTAAAGGCTGTTTTTTGGGGGTTTATCTTAACAGACTCTTAAATCTGTGACAAGTTTTATGTTAAAGAAGGTTTTATACCAACACAGGAACTGGAAGGCTTGGCCACACACTTCAGAGGCAAAAGGATTTTATTTCTTTCTTTCTATCAAATAGTAATAGTTCAATGTCAGTTTTGATACTTTGTTCAAATGGAAAAGGTTAAAAATGTTGCTTCAAGAGTTTAAATATAAAATGAAATATTATTCTCTAATAAGTCATAATTGATAATAAAACGTACTAAATTTAACTGAATGAGTCAGAATGCTGCTCCTGAAAATTTCTTTGGTGGTGCCAAAACATTACTCCAAATTCTTGTTTTGAGTAGAATGTCAAGATTTTTCTTTTTAATATTTTTTCCTATTTCTAATATCCTATCTGCTATGATGCCTCTGTTGCTATTGAGAACTTGTTAAATCAAAGAAATGCAAAAATGAAATAGGAATTCCAAAATCTCAATTCATCCGATTAGAGGCACATCAGCTGTGTATGGTCCTTTTTTTTTTTTTTTTTGTAGCTAGAATTTTTATCCATCTGAAAAATACGTAAACCAAGCTTAATTTTATTTATAGATTAAAAAATTTATAAAGGATGCTTAATTTACTGTATTTTTGTGAATTGCATATTAATTTACTGTACTTCCCTGTTTCTTCATGGATATAATGACTAAACTTTACTCTGGAGGTTTAACTGTTTTATCTCTGAGATAATAATAGGGCTATATTTGTGCTAATGCCTAATGGAGGCAAACAAAATCTCAACATGCATTGGTGCATTTTATTCCGATTTCCATCAGATARTAGGTTTGTTTTTCACTCTAGAGGCTACTGTCAAAAGTTGGCAATAGGTAGCTAGGATAAGTCTTTTTAAAGACAGATGCAGGCTCTGAGGACTTTGTCAAGGAAGACAGAGAGAAAATTTAAATACAATAATATATTTGAAGCTGGCCTTCGAACTAAATTTTGTTGCTGATTATTTTGCTCTGTTGGAAGCAAAATTGTATTCATTTCAACCCTCTCCCCTAACCCTTCTCCCTCAAACCCCAAACACTCAAACCCCAAAACATTGTTTCRTTTCCCTGTTTTAAGATCTCAGCAGTAGGCTGTGAAAGTGAATTAATTTTTGCAAATKCTTAGGATTGAATTGGTAAATCTATAGAAAAGCCACAACGTGAGATGTTTCAGATATGGTAGAACAAGATTTTGAAAACTGGGCATATGTCGTTGTATTAAACAATTAGGAAAAAGTCAAATATGTTCAGTAAGTGAAAATTATTCATGATATGTACTGATTGAAACATGATCCAGTAGAAAAATATGATTACATCTACAGTTTGTGCAAAAATTAAAGACTACTCTGTTAAGACACCAAGTTAAGTTTAGATAGATTATTTACTTTTGGTACCTTTAGTTTTTGCTGGATAACTTGGACTTTGCTAAGGCTGCTATCACAGGGATAGAGCATGAGTATGTGCCTTTAAAGTAAAGGAGATGTTAATTATTGTTCTCAATATTTCTTAGCACCTGAGTATGCAATTTTCTTTTTTWTGAGAAAAAGAAAATATTTTAAACTTTATAGCTGAAAATTCAGTTCACCTGTATGTTTGATATCTTTGAGAACTTTTGCAGTATATAATATATTAGATTTAGCAATAGTGATTTGACTAAATTATAATAAAAGCAAGCAGCAATATACGTACAATTCAGGACGAGGTTATTTTTATGGCAGAATGGCCTGGAATTGTAGACCAGAGCCTATTGCCCTGCCAATTGATCTTCTTTGTAACTTTGGAGTATATTACCTATGTTTCTAGCACCTGCACATTCACATTCAGGGAGAGTATAGAATATAGGCCTATGTTTCTGTATCTGGGAGAATCTGTTTCATGTTTTGTATTTGAACTGTTTTTGTTCTGTGCACAATTACTGCAGTCTATCATAGTTTTTTCACATGATTCACAGCTAATTTTCTTCTTCTGTGAAACATAATAGCAAAGCTGGACTTATTTTTCAGGCAGAAGGTTTACATTTCAGTTTTTCTGGCCTTTTTTTATTTTTGTCTCCTCCATCTGAAAGGGTACTTAATTTGCTGTTGTGAACCAGACTAATTTATATCTCTTGAACTACTAATCTACTGAATTCTTTCCTAAGTATAATAAGAGTTTTCTGTATCTTTTTGCTGAATAATAGAAGACAGGCTATTACTGGTATGCACCAGAAGTTAACTAAAACATGTAAATTGTGGTCTTTCAGTGTGTTTTGTGTTGGTGAAAGGGAAGACCTGTACACAACTTCCCTAAGGACAAGACAGTCTKTTCTATCAAGTGATACACCTGAGGTGCATTCACCTGGCAAATATAATTGAAAAATATGATTTATGGGAAATTTTAGTTGAGATAGGTTTTTTCTTAGGTACTCTTTGAAAGCAAAATCATGAGTTACAGCTCACTAGAAAAATCTCTAACTTTRGAATTTAAAAATTGTTTATGAATTATTTCACAAATATCCATCTTSTCTTTTTATGCTAGGTTTGCCTCTGCTTGTACAAAGAACAATTGCAAGAACTATTGTTCTTCAGGAAATAGTAGGAAAAGGCCGATTTGGTGAAGTTTGGCGTGGAAAATGGTGTGGAGAAGATGTAGCTGTGAAAATCTTCTCCTCGAGAGATGAAAGGTCTTGGTTTCGSGAGGCAGAAATTTATCAGACAGTTATGCTGAGACATGAAAACATCCTGGGTTTTATTGCTGCAGATAACAAGGGTATATTGTATTTTCTAACTTAATTTCATAATTTAAGGCTGTCTGTGAAGCAGAATATCCATCATGCTGGAAATGTTGACCATCTGTCTGAGGCTTGGTTTTGCTTCCCTCCTTCCCTTCTCCYCAAACTGGAATAAAACTTTGAACCAAAGACTTTTCTCGCAGATGAGAATAAACTCTTTGGAATACTAATAAGTCTGTCCAAGCTATCAATTCTACAGTACTTCAGCAGAAGAGGGATTTTGGGGCCAGAAGAGCACCCTGGAGAAATGGTAAATTCAGGCCAAATGGGGGAGAACAGCCCAGAAGTCCAAGGGTTGTACATGGCAAGTGGCAGCCAAGATCTCCACTAGATGAGTTGCTTACAGCTGAGGGAATCTGAAAGGCCTGGAGGACCATCATATGAACTGGCTCACTTGTTGATTTTCCAAAGAGGTCAGTTGGCACAGAATAATTGGGCAGACTTGCCAATCTTTTTTTTCTTACCTCCCAGCATTTTTTAGCACTTTTTCTCAGCATTACTAATATTTATATATAGTCTTTTTGTTCCCTCCCCCAAAATAACAGGGTAATCCATCTGGTGTGTGTTAGTAYGACAGCTTAGTGAAGTTGTTGCCTTCAATCAGAATCTGGCCCTGTTTTGCAAACTCCTTTGTTTGTATGATTCAGTTTCTCAGGTTAATAAAYCAGTTAACTATGAGCGGAAGCTGGGAAGGAGAAGGCAGCTGACAAGCATCAAGTGATAATCCTGCAGTAAATTTCATGTGGATGCGTGTTCAAAGATTTCATAGGCATAGGAGTCTGTTATCTTGGACTCTGCAGCGGCATTCTGGTCTTGTTGCTTCGTGAAGATCTTAATGTGATAGTCCATTGTTCTATATTTACATGTTTTTGTATGAAAATACTGTTAAAATATGACTGAAAGCATTACTTTTCTATTGTTAGTGTGATGAAGCTGCGCAAGTGTTTTATTCTTCATATTTCAATCTATAGGTACAAAGAGCTAATACTATTGAAATAGATCGGTTTGTATAAATATAATGCCTTTTTCTTGATAAGAAGTAGAAAATATTAATACTTTAAAAAATATGGCATGTAAAGAGCAAATCAACTCAAAATATCTTATTTGAAGACCTGTAAGTTCAGTGAAGCTAATTCTGCAGGATTAACAGGCTGTGAATTTTCTTCATTGTTAGTTGTTGCTGTTGTTACTCACTGAAACACTGTAGTGTGACATTCACTTCTCATGGCCAGACTTTTGGAAGTATACACTAAAGGGTTTTTCCTCACTGCATTTTCTGAGTTCTGAGAAAACGCCCCTTCAGGTATAGCAATCCTGATCTTTTCTGTGCTTTGTAATGTTCTGAATACCTTCTCTAGCTTGTATACATGTCTTTTTTTCAGAATTTTGGTATTCAAAACATTCCTGTGGCAGGCAAGAATTAAATATACTTTTAAAAAAAAAGTCACCTGAAAGTACCAAGTTTTTTTTTTTTTTTTTTTTTTTTTTTTTTTCTTCTGCTTGTATATGTATATGTATATATAAAGCTATCTAACCCTATTTTTGCTTGGTAGATAATGGAACTTGGACTCAGCTCTGGCTTGTCTCTGAATACCATGAGCAAGGATCTTTGTTTGATTATTTGAACAGAAACACTGTGACAGTTGATGGTATGATTAAACTGACACTTTCAATAGCCAGTGGCTTATCACACCTTCATATGGAGATAGTGGGAACACAAGGTAACTGTTTTTTCCTGTCACATGTTCTCGAAATATTTTAAGGAATGTCGGGGTACTTACGAAAATGTTTGATTTTTGCACTGTAGTTTTAGAAACAGTGTTATACTGCAAGAAACAGTATTAACATAAATGTATGTGATACAGAATGAGTAGAGAATAGGAGTATAATGTTTCCAGCAGAGTTTACAGTCCTCTGAATTTGGAAAATCCAAATTTTATGAGTTTCAGGAGTATTTCTGCTGCACCATGAATGAAATAATTTGAGGTAGCCTAACACTCCCCTCCCCCTTTGGTATCTGATGATACAAGGGCTGATCTGTGTCCACTAAACTCTGTTGGTACTGAAGTGATAATGAAATGGCCRCTTTATATAGCTGAGTGCTGAATTTGTGGAGTAGGGTGCTACAGCTAATTTTACCAAGTATTTCAAAAAATATTCATTGTCTGTCTCCTCTTTGACCTGTTTGAGTGAATGTCTGYTGGAGCAGCTTTGTTAAAGGGGTCTTCTGATGAATGATTTTTTTAAATGAATTTGGAGTATRAATTTAGAGTTTTCTTTTTTGTGTTTTATTCCTGAAATACAGGTATTTGAACAAAAATGTCTTCTAGTCTTTTTAATTTGATGATATTTATCGTAGCTTTACTTGGTACAAAGCAGACTTKAATGTTTTTACAGATTTGGAAACAAAGTTGGATATAATTGTTTATTTACTTGCCCATTATATTATAATTCTTATGCTTATCATCAAAATTCATGCCATTTTGTTTTTTATTGACAGGCAAACCAGCTATTGCACACAGAGATCTGAAATCTAAAAACATCTTAGTGAAGAAAAATGAAACGTGTGCTATTGCAGATTTGGGACTGGCTGTGAAACATGATTCTATATTGAATACAATTGACATACCTCAGAATCCTAGAGTGGGAACAAAGAGGTAAAAGCACTTGARTGTATTATTCTTTACTAATCTTTCGTGGAAATACTTTTCTGCAAAGGTCTCTGCTTGTTTCTTGCTTCTGTAACTTCCCTCTCTGCTTTTGACATCTGCCTAGAATATTGGCAACAGATCCAAATCTTCAATCTAGGAAATCTGTACTGGCTGTAGATAGTACAAGACCCCACACTGGGAGATCATACATATTCCTTCCTGAATTTAAAGTTTATATAACCAAATCATGACCATCAATCCTGCTTCTAAACTCTGGTATTAGATAGCAGGTAATCAGATGCTTATGACTTACTGCTGTGCCCACGGCTTTAAGTATCTAGCTGTGACAGTAAATATCAATGGTAATCAGTTCAGGCTCCTTATCCAGCAACTTGATGGGTGTCTGTATGCTAGTTCTGACCGTTAAGGTTACTTTCTTGCTTTCTCTCAGGGTTATTTTAGAGAAGTTGCAAATTCTTTCTCTGTTCTTCTGCAGGATTGACATCTTGTTTCAGCAGCATAGCTTTATCTCTATCTCAAGTTTGTGATGGCTTTACCCAATACTCTCATTTTGCTTACCATCAAACTTATAGTGAAAACAAATTCTGTACTGAGATGAAGAGGAAACACATTGTCTGGCCAGAATATCTGTGTCGTGTATTTATATGACTTTTGGATATTAAGCACATGTAAAAGTCTTTAATCTGCAAAGTTTTCTGACTTTCAAATCAACAGCTATCCTTATTSAACTGCTATTTATTTTCTTGCCATTCGGTACTTGGCCATTATAAGAGCATTACATTAATACCTGTGAACCTGTTCCAAGTGTTTGTCATACAGCTGACTTTTCCAGTCCTCTTTTGAGGAAAAACTAGAATTGAAACAAAAAGAGATAAACTCCCTATTCCTTTCCTGGATTTGAACATGAACCRGGAGATGTACCCTTTTGACAAAGAAGGCCAATGGCATCCTGGACTGCATTAGGAAAAGCATTGCCAACATGTCAAGGAAGGTGATCATTCCGCTCCCCTCAGCACTTGTTAGACCACACCTGGAGCTCTGTGTCCAGTTCTGGTCTCCCCAGTACAAGAAAGATATGGACATACTAGAGGAAGTCCAGCAAAGGGCCATGAAGACGATTAAGAGACCAGAGCATCTGTCATAGGAGGAGAGGCTGAGGCAGCTGTGACTGAGCTGGATAGCAGGGTGCTCTGAGCAGGGGTGCTGGTCTAGRTAATCTCCAGAGGTCTCTTCCATTCTCAACTATTCTATAATTTCCTAAAGGAATTTGACCTGTTAATCCTGTATGTCTTTGCTAAATCATGTTGGGAGAGGCTGATTCTGGCCTTAACCCTAATACAAATTGATTATCCCTCTTTTCATCAACAGTGGCAGTACCATACAGAAGTATGAATCTGCTTGTACTAATCAGGACAGCTATTTTGCTTGTTAAGTATACAAGGTGATTCTTACCTCTGCAATTAGGTTTGGAGTATGTCATCCAAACTGAAACATAATTCTGCTCCTTAGATATTGTGTACTTTTGGATGTAGTTAGAATATCACTCCAAGAGTTTTGATGAATTAAGATGATGTATAGGAATTTGGAAGCTATGGTATTGCACTTCCARTCTGCTTGCTTACATCAGCATAGATGTTAGTAGTTGAAGCTGAAAAATCAGCAACAGAATAAAATTGAAGATTAGTGTCTTTAATAGAGGACATTCTTTGAAGTAGCCCATCTCTGACTGTAAATGGAGTTTAAGGTGGCTGAATTTGTAACAAGTACTTACACTGCATGGTGTGGATTGTTTTCCCAGAATTTCACATTCTTAAATTTATCACTGAGGCCAACTTTCTTGCTTTYGCTCAGAAACATTGTAAAAGGGAGTGGATGTTGTTTTGTTTTGTTTTTAATGTRGGGCTTTCTGCTATCTGGCCTATCTGGCCCCCTTGCACAGCAGCACAGTTGTAATCTTTTATAGGAACATCCTCTAGGAAATTGATCTTTATATATTTTAAAGGTATATGGCTCCTGAGATACTTGATGATGTGATGAACGTGAACATCTTCGAGTCATTCAAACGTGCAGACATATACTCTCTTGGCCTAGTGTACTGGGAGATAGCAAGAAGATGTTCAATTGGAGGTAAGATTTCTGGCTTTTTTATTTTGCTATTCAGGCTACTTTTATGTTAAATAAAAGAAAAACAATTACAGAAACTGTGTTCCTCCCTTCACCTTCTCAATTATCTTGACTGTATGTGGAAGTAGAAACCTATTGCTGAATATTGTTGTCTATTGAGTAGCTGTTGGTACCAAACTGTCCATAGAGGTGTGCRCATACAGGAACTGGAATAACCATGTGCAGCAGAATGGGGTCTGCAATCTGTGCTTGCTTATGCTTCTATTCCAGGTCACAAAAACCAGGGAAGCCCCAAATGTTCCTCTAGTTTTTTTTATTGCATGTACAAATGATTAGAGTTTATTTTGGAGCAGCTAATTTGCGTTTTGTCTGTTACCTGTACAACATATCTCTCACAGGAATCACTGAGGAATACCAGTTGCCTTATCATGATGTTGTGCCTTCTGATCCTTCTATAGAAGACATGAGAAGAGTAGTTTGTGAGCAGAAACTGAGACCGATTATTCCAAACCAGTGGCAGAGCTGTGAGGTAAAAGCAGTTTTCCAGTTTATAATAAAACATATTTAAATTAAGACAGGATTTTTCCAATGAGATGAGGAACGTGATGTCCAGTCTTCAGTGAAGTTAAATGTTTCAGATATCTAGCTTTTTTCAACTCTAAGATTAATACTATAAAGCTGTCTTTGCACCAAATGCAAAAGTTCTTTATCTGTAATAGAAGTCTTCGAAGTCCTAATGTCAGTATTACTGTTAAATTGTTGTTTCAGAGAGCT
>NW_028186217.1:726063-774672 GCF_003343005.1 Rhea americana
CTTTAATCTGAAGGCACTTCGAGTAATGGGTAGGATAATGCGTGAATGCTGGTATGCTAATGGAGCAGCTCGGTTGACTGCACTTCGCATTAAGAAGACAATTTCACAGCTCTATGTGCAGGAAGATTCCAAAGCCTAACAAATCTCTTCGGAAGAAGAGGAAGGAATGAATTCTTCTGTTCATCTTTTAACATGTGATATTATTTTTATTTTTGGTCTACCTCACATAATGTGATTCAGTATTTGTGCGCTCAAACCAGAGTGCTGACATCAAGCTTTGTAGTTGGCCACTGAAAAGGGCAGCTTTTGACTTGTAGTTTGTGTTTCATACAGCAAGTCAGACTCACCTTGGTTTTCGAAAGAAAAATAGATACTAGGCCAATAACAGAAAGGCGCTTAAAAYACCACTACAGTCTAAAAATAACTTCTGCTATTCTTATGCTTTTTATCCTAGTCAAACCTAAAATATATTGCAAATAGCCTGAACTGTTTCAAGTTTGTTTATAAAAGAAACCACACATTTTATTTTCAAGGCAGGCAAAAGACCAAATTTGATCAAACTTTTTACATATTTTTACACAGAAATCTGAAAGGTGGTTGTCAGTAAAATGCATTTTTTAAAATACTATATTTATCATTACCTAAGCAAATAAATAAGATGAAAATTCCATTAAAGAGAKATTCTGTGAACAAAAACATCTAATTTGTTTATTAGCTTTTATTTTTATTGTCTTGATTTTTATATAAAATATTATAGTTAGGATTTGCAGTTACTTTGTTTTGTTCATCTGAGCTGAACATATCAATTTAGGACTTTTTGTTAATCAGTTACTAGGAAAAATAACATAGGTGATACTTTTCTGATATGTACATAGGGATGGAATAGGAGAAATTCTACATAAACTAAGAAAGTATATATTTTTAAATAACATTTTGCCAATCTGTCRCTGGTAACAGTTCTAGTGCCTTTTGATGTTTTAGTACAAAGCTTTAATAAAATTAATTCCTAGAAAACAGTTTTAGAAAAAACAAGCCAAAACYAAATTTCTCATCCCTTTTCATCTCCTTTCCCCAGCACACAGTCTTGGTAAAATGAACTAGGGAGAAAGATTCATTTCTTGTCACAGCTATGTTACAGTTCAGCCTATCTGTTTGTTAGAGTGCTTGCRGAAAGCCCACAAGATCTAGAGCTATGCAGGAACTGTGACTGTAGCACTCGTGACTAGCAGAGCTGGTGCTCAGGGCCTTACGCTAGAGCAACGCCCGTGACTTCAGAAGATTAATTTGGTTTCTACCATCCTAGTTCTTGACACTGAAGATGAATATTTTAAGTATACTTGCATGGTGGATTGGATCACCATTTGTCTGTCACGGATTACAGACCTTTGAGAAAAGCTCTAAAGTACTGGCACAAAGCCAGTACAGCCTATTCAGAAGTTTCATATAGATTTCTGTARTAGCACCAGCTTGATGAAAAGCATTAACATCCCTGATCTTATTTCCATAATACTGCAAAGTATAAAAAGTGGCATGTTTTTTCAAAATTCCTTAATGTTCTGTCATGTGATTAATAACCAAACTGATACATTTCATAATAATCATTGTTCTTTAAATATCTCTAAATCTAGGCAGTCCATGGAAATTAAACCCAGAGGCATCTTCAGGGTAGTGAATTTTGGAGGAAGGAAGCTTTGCAAAAATATAATCTAGCGCACAGCTCTGTGGAAGTAAGCTTATTAGCTAATTATGGTATTTAAGATCAACCTTTGATGTGAAACCTCTTGAATTTTACACRGAATAATGAGGTAAACTTTTAATGAGTGGGGCAGTCAGTAGTATCTGTATTTCATATTTTATAATAATGTCCTAGAGTTTTTGTATCAGAATTACATTACAAATGTTTGCTGCATGAACAGGCTCTATTGAAACTTGTGTGTTTGCCTAACTTTTAGTCTTTTTTTGTGTTAAATAATGCAAGTCTCACTTTGTGGTCTGTTAACCAAATGATGGAGAATATTTCTTCTGGATTGCTGGTATATTGTTTTCTGTATGCTTTTCAAGATGTAATCAAAATTATTGTATAGATTTAATTCTTATGTGCTTCAAATGCATAAACTATACCAGACAGTTCAACAGATGCATACTTTCTAAGCTTTTTGAGGGGTAATCATTATAACTGTGTCATATTGCTCACACTTTTGTATGAATCCAAAGTGTGATTTTGATCATTTCAKTGTCAAAATTTGCAAACATAAGATCCAGCATTTGTTCTTATAGAACATAATTTTTAAAAGCCCTTATGTTAAAAAGGAAGCAATCAAGGTTTTGTTTGTTTTTTGTAAGGGTGAAGGGGGAAGAGAAAATGTATAATCCATTGAAATCAACTCTTACTGGCTTTGCTGAATAAGGTATCTAAAATCAGTTACAGAAAAATGAGAGTAATTTTAAATTATGTGCTGATTTTAGGGCTGTTTCTTCAAAAGAATTTAAATTGTGCAGATGGGATTAGCTTTTCAGAACATTAGGGCTCAGGAAGGTACTTAAACGAAGTGGTCAGTCTTTCCAGAATGCTCAGCACTTATCAAATCTTGTTAGTTTCTATTCTGAGAAAAGAAAATCAAATATTTTTGAATAACCTGAATAGTATATTAAAATACACTAAATATGCTATAAAATATATATATATATATTTAAATTAAAATTAGAAACAGTGCTTTAGAACAGTTAACAGGAAGGAAAACATGTAAAAGAGCARGTCTACTGATGTTAGGGAGCTGTTTTACTGGAGTGCACGATCTTCTGAAGTAGATGTGAACAATTCACCTGTTGAACTTAAAAATTGCTCCAAAGTTTTGAAAGTTTAGTACTTACAGCACAGTTATCTTTGCTTACCTGTGCTGATGTGATAAATCAGAAAACACAGTTGTTTAAAACAACAGTGAAATAACTAAGGGAATTGTTTTGAAACAAAAAAAATTATAGTTTTGACAGAAGAATTCAACAAAATCAATTTAATTGAAAGTAGAGCTAGACTGAATGCAGATATGGTCTCTTTTGTCGTTAACATTTTCATAACATACAAATGAATGGATACCYCTGAATAGCTGGCTGATCTCTGACTGGTTAGATCTGATGCAGTGTCTGACAGTCAGGAGACAGTATAGTCACAGTTCTGCTGGCTCCGAAGGCCTCCTGAAACAGGTTCTTAATTGTTCAGAGAGGTGGGAGAGAGCAGAGAGGAAGAAAGGTGTTTGCTGAGTGGTGTAAAGAAACCTTCTCACTAGTAGAGCATGTGATGTTTGCAGTAGTCTTCATACACTAAGAATTATTAGTGGAAACTTGGTCAGTTACCACATGAAATGTGGAGTGACCAAGAGAGGACCATTAGGTTATCTTATATGTCTTAAATATATTTATTTATTGTCTAAAATGGAGGCATTCTTTGAACTTCACAGCTATCAGAGTGCTCCCTAGGAAATTTTAACTTCTTTCCTTCCATTCTAAATTCAGTTCTTTGCACTTTTTAGCTCTCTCATTCTTTGAAAGTGTCTGTACCCTTGAGCTGTATCTGATAACTGTTTTTAGAGTTTTTTATTTATTTTTTTTTCCTCCAAACTAGATTATACAGTAGTGATATCAATACAGAGTCTCCTGAGTCGGAAACTAAGCTAGACTAAAATATTGCTGTGAAATTAAAAAAATGTGCTTTTTGGCATAAAGCCACTGAGCAGCCTTTTTGGTGACATGCTCTTGGATTGCAGCTAGRGGACATTCACAAACAGGTTTAGTGGTTAACATGAGATAAATCAAAGATGAGGAAACTGCACTTAAATACTTGACACACAGGTCTGGTTGTACAACATTGAAAAGGAAATACAATTTATTTCCTTAAGACCCTGACCTGTTCTGGGAASATTCTTCTGAACTGATATATGGTTTTTGTGCATTAGTACATTGAAATAAATATAATCTTGTTTTTGTTAGGCTCAACTTCTATGAATATTATACCAGCTTCTCTCTCTTATCTGCACAAGTCGAAGAATCTCTGCTAAAGTCAGTATTATRTTAGTGCGAAGCCGGTGCAAGAAGAGAATCTAGTTTTAACTTAGTCTAATAAAAATTAATCCAATCTTTGGTCTTTAATGATTGTGTGGCATATTCTGCATTGCAGTTTTTCTAGGAAAGTTAGGAGAATGGGTTTTCCTCCCAACTCCCTTCTTCATTTACTTTAAAAATTAGGAAAGAACTTACGCTTTGTTGTTTATCTTCTTTACAGAGTATCTGACACTGAAACAGAAAAGGAATCTTCAGCTAGCTTCTATAAATCCTTATCTTGTGGCTTGCTTTTGCTGTGGGACGAAGGCTTGTGTGGCTGCCATTGTTACATGGAAGCTGCATGTTCTCATTTAAACCATAGAGTAATTAAATCAGGATGTGTGTAGGGGATTTTTTTTTTTTTTTTTTAAAAAAACTCACTGTATTTTTCTGCTTCTTGCCTGTGGTATGCCATAGGTTAGCATATGTTTCTCTCTCCCTCTCTCTCTCCGTCCCTCTCTTTTTTTCTTTTCTTTTTTTCCTCTCTTTTTTTTTTTTTTTCCCTCCCCAACTCTGACTTGGCTTTGTATATGAGAATAACTGCCATAACAAATTTTATTTTAAGTTACAAATTCTATTTTCTTATTCCTGTCAGCTTGGTCAGTCTTGTGTGGTGGTGGATTTTTAAGGTTTGATTACTTAGTTTCTCTTATAATGTCTCTGAAGTTATTGAACAGTCTTGGAGTTTGAAAGAGATCCATTTGGAATTAACTTAAAGAGCTCTGTAAGAAAGAGATTCTTTTCAACTAAATTGTATTCAACAATACCTCTTTATAGGTCACAGCTCCATTTCTAATTAATAGTTTAGATTTGTTCTTATATGTCTAATAGCATGAAAAGTTCTGGTCTGTTTTCCCTAGCTTTTCATTTAGCTCAATATTTTTGCATTTTTTTGTTTGTTCTTTGCTGGGGGTTAAATGCACATTCAGTTGAATATAACTGATCCAAGTGGCTGATACTGTTGTATTAGACTTCAAAAATGCTTATAAATCATATGCGACTTCAAAAAATAATAAAAAAAATCTTGTCTTAGTCACCTTTTCCCTCAATGTGGAATCACCCTGCTCAAATTTAAAAATAGATATTATACTTGACCCTTCTCTGTTTTTTAAGGGAGGYTTAAGTTTCTTGAGAGAGATTGCAAACTGTCCTGCTAATCTTCATTTAAAGCACAAGTTCTTAAGCTTGCAGAATTTTTCAAACTTGAGCATGCTTATGTGTAGTCACCACGTCTAGCCTTTCCTAAATTATATTTCTAGTTTGGAGAAGTTACTTTTTAATTTGCTTTTAATRAAAATCTGAAACTTAATGCATAGAATATGAACTGAAAGGGAAAATTAGTTTATTCACTTTTTCCTCTACCACCTAATTCTTTTTTGTTTCCTTATCTATCTTTTCCAAAATGCACCATAGGCAATTCACTGTTTAATGTAATACCTTTTGCACTTTGCTATTTTTATAGTCATTTGTACCTAACCAAAATCATTCCCTTATGTAATCCTGAAATGAATTCTATAATATTTTAGCCATTGTTGCTTCACTAGGCTTTTTTAATACACTAGTTTTTTTGTAATACATTCCTAAACTACAAACAAACTTGTTTAGAAACATGTCTAGTCCCTACAACAAGTCTTAAAATTGAATAGGGTGAAATCTTCTCACCATCTGCATGAATCTCGTCTCGCTCTTTATGAGATCAGTGAAGAGACAGACTCTTCAGCACGTCTTTGCTAATGGGAAGGAAGTTTTTCTATTTCACTCCCTGTTGCTGAAAACAAGAGCTTGTGAACTGCCTTGCCACTACGTGGAAATGTTTAGCAGCATTGCATCTTAGTGTAGCACGTATTACTTCCACAGAGCACCCCGTGAGCCATGGCTACAAAGGAAGGAGGTGCTGGTCCCTGCCTGAGYGGGGTCCGTTAGGCTGCCCAGCCTGACTCGCAGGAAGGAGCACGACGGGGCTTGCCCTGACCAGCAGCCTGGCTTTCTCCCGGCAGCTTTCCCTTGGGGATTACAAGACTGGCAGTGGTAGTATCAGTGCATCAGTAGCAATTTCTTAGAGTTTATAAATGTGATATCAAAATTGGGCTCAGTAAGGTGTTTCCAAAATACAGTTTTAGGACTGCAATTTTTATATAATAAATTTCACTGTGAAAACTGGTCAGAGAATACTCTATTGCATTGTCCTCAGTCTACAGATTAAAATGCATGAACACATTTTTGTAATTTATGTGGTGGTGCATGATTATAAAGACTATGGCTCAAAAATTCCTATTCTGGTTTAGCACAAATTTCGTAAAGTTGTCTTTGGCCTGCTTCTAGAGCGCCATGCGACCTATTGTGGGTGCTGTACAACAATAGCACTAGGAAATAGTTGCCTTGTGTAAAATGGAACAATATTAACTTGTTTTTGCAAGATACATGTTTATGATTTGAAATGACATGGTAAAGGTCATCATCATGTGTTGTGATGCTCTTTACAAAGCTTTTAGGGAAGGACATCCATGTTCTCTTTTATCAGGCTATGAATGTATGGGGGGAAGTATTAAAAGGTACAATATATTTCTACAGAATATAAGAAATGTGCAATAAATTGTAACCAAAGGCTCTGAATGTATTTTCTGCATAAATAGACTGAATGTATTTTGAATGTARCTATTACATTTGTGTCTAAATCTGCTGTGGTTTTGAGTTCCCAAAGAGAAATATGTCATATTTTGTCAATTTACAAGCTGGTTTCTGAATTTTCTGATTTTTATAGAAGCATTAATATTTTACCTGGAAGTACTGTAATATTTTAGAACTTAGTGTAGTAGTAAAGTGATAAAAATCCAACTTTCTTATTGTGAAATACGTAGTCTGATGTACACTGAARTAAGTTTATTTTTAAAACTGTTGCTAAAGTTATCACTTGATATTTCAGCTGCCTCTGGATGTAAATAATTTGTTTAGATGTTGTGTTTTGTATGCATATGTTAAATACCAATATACTTTCAGAAAAAAAGTGGCAATTTTAATAAATTAAGCACTCTCTGCCATTGTGTTCCYGTGAAGTTAAAACTGTTCATTTTGTGAGGGAGAAAAAATATATGAGACAAAAGGCTATTTCAGGTACCCTTTAAATAGTGGAGGTTTCAAACACATTTTAAAAATAYGGACTTTTGCACAAAACTGGCAGCTGGGTAAAGGGGAACAACCTTGGCTCCCTGCTGAGAGTCACTGAGCAGACTGGTGCTGAGCCACTACAAGGAGTTTGCTGAGTAGCTGGTGCTCTGCTCTTCAGGAGATGTCTTTGGGATGTCAAGGACCCAGGATGAGAAGAGGCTGATAGCTGGGCAGCTCGTGTCAGACTGGACCGTGGCATGCTCTGCCTGATAAACCTCTTCAGCAGCCAGTGCATGGCATGTCTCAGGTGGTGGCTCTTGTTGCTGCCTGCTTCCCAGGCACTCACCCCAGCTGCTCTTTAGTCCACGTGTCAGGCACATGTCGGAGGAGGCAGAGAGAGACCTGCAGGGAGTTTGCTGGGCTCTGCACCTCCAGCAGTTCACTTTGTTGCAACCTGCAGGTTTGCTAGGGGAGGGGGAGAAACCCACTAAGCACTGGGCTCTCAAGAACTGTAGTTRTTCCTAAAGCAGAGCTCTGAAGTCTGCAGAAGATGGAAAAGCACAAATTCCTGATGGCTGCCATTTCCTCAGCTTCCTGAAAATAGGGAATAAGCCGTGTCCTGAAGGGCTCCTGATCCGCAGCTGGTGTCACGTGCTTTTTGGATTCCAGCACTTGTAGGGCAGAGTGCAGCRGAGGATGAGTAAGTTCTGCTTTGCCATTCTTCCTCTTGTCCACGTTTACTAGGATGCTGGTATGCAATGAATATGCATCTAGTGCAGGTCTTCAGCAAAGCAAACGCGATCTGTGGCCTGTTTGTGAGTGTAGGCTGCCATGCACTGGCCAGTGCTGTACCTAGCGGGTTTTGATTGCTTTGGGGTTAGAGCTGGATAGAAAGTTTTCTAAGGAAAGAAAACGAAATGCTGCCCTTCAAGTAGAGTGTAAAACTCTTACTTCCTTGGATATCCCTTTTGTCAACACATGCRACAGATGAAAGGAGCAGCTTAGCTCCTGTTAAGTGATGCATGCTTTGGTATGTGAGGTGCTGCATGTGCTCTGATGAACCTAAGTTTCAGTACTGGGCTCAGTGGTTGGCACATTAGCAAAGTACCAAATACTTTAATGTGGGGAGAGGTGTTCAAGAGAAACTACTGAGTGGGAAGATTTAAATCATGTGGCTAAATTTTGGGTAGAAAAGAGAAAGGGCTAATTCTTCATTTTTTTATGTTAAGGTAAATCAACTCCATGGAAATCCCCAGAGCATCATCAGTGTAAAGCTGGTATCGAAGAGAAAAGAAGCTGGCTCCAGAAGTGCCTGAAGCTACAGGTTCATGTCCTGCCGAAAATGACTTATTTCTCACTCCTTCTGCCTGGATAATGTGAGTGTTAGGCAGCAGCTCTGTAGGTATCTTGGTTTTAAAAAGATGGAAGCTTCAGAAGTGGGTACTTTTGCRTGAACACTACTCCCAAGGAAGTTTTTCATTATTTTCTGTATATYTGGGAGTTGGGTTAAAAGTGAACTTAAAGCCTTGTTGACATAGGAATGACTGCATTTTTTGTAAGGATGTGACTCCTCTCAGGTCTGTGACTGGTGTTTCCTGTCCCTGTTTGTCATGTAGTGACCTGAATTCATAGTAGTTACAGACTAGAAATTGCTGTAACTTAGCATGCAATGCACAAAGGCTCTGTAGTGGAAGATGTTTATAAGGTTAAAAGATTTTGGTGATTTTTTTTTAAGAGGCTGAAAAGCAGTGTATAAATTTGCTAAGTAGTATAGACAGCTTGTATGTGCAAAAGGGAAGTGCATATGTGTAAGTGATCTACCAAACATCCAACCACTCATTGCRCACACAGTTAATTTATGCAGCTATGGGAATGGCACAATCCCTTTGGCAAATAATTATGGTTTTCAGAAACTTGGCACATATTATTTTCACTTCTTTTAAATGTTCTATTAATTCTCTCCTGGGCCTAATGGACTGTGGGATTTCAGGGAGTATGTGAGCTCAGGGGAGCTTAGGAAATGTGTGRATAGTCCATAAAGAAAATAAAAAGGAGGAAAAAAAATAGCAAAAAAGGAAAAGCCATCCCCAGTCAACTGGATGTAGTTTTATTATACTGGAGAAGCAGGATCCAATCCTCTTATTATGTGTTTGATTACCTTTTAATTGACTTATAGCAGTTTCATTGGACTTGTCGTCTTCATCTGTGCATTCTCTGTCTGCAACAATATAGATCATAGATCACTAGTTTATGAATCTGCTTCACAGCTTGAGGCCTGATCTTCCTCTGGAGAGTGGAAGCAASGAACTATATTTTGAGGGTCTGTCACTTTAATATTAACGAGTAGATTTAGATCCTGCTGTCATTAATACCAGTTATGAATATAGAATCTGGCATATGAGTAGAACCAGGCTCAAAGTAAAAGAAACTGAAAGAAGCTCAGATTTTTGCTTGAAATGTCTTTGTGAAGTTTTTCATTTYAAACGACTGTCCAAAGCATTGCAGTGGACTTTTGTGTATAATACACATGTAGGTTTATAGTAATTTAATAGCCCATATTCCAGATCTGGTATGTCATGTCCATCAAATGCATTCTTATCCCTCATTGAAGTATCTAAGGGAAAGGATAGAATGCGTTCTGCACTCTGAAAGCAGTGGCAATCAAATCATTGAAAAATTTGCTTCAAACTGCTCCATGCTGGGAGTGTTTGATATAACTCCAGATGCCTCTAGAAGTAGAGGAATATTCTACTAAGACACATCCTTGTTTTATAGGACTGCCATAAYAGCCATAGCTTGTTCTTCTGTTTTTAGAAATTTATTTCTAGTGAAATAAGAAACAAATCATATTGAGGCTGGAAATTGTATTGACATTTCAGGCCCTCTTGTGGATGAATGAGCCCCTGCAACAAGATGTATAACACACAGAAAAAGGCCAGTAAAACAGCTCTGTACAGATTTTGTGATAGTGATGACATCTAGAACAGCAGCGGATTTTATATTTAGCATGATTTAAACAATTTGCTTATTTGTTCTCATCCAGGATGAAATATAATAGCTAGCAAACTGCATTTACAGAACTGTGCTCTAAGAGGTTTTCGGTCAAATTGATGACTACCTGCTAGCAAGTGCAATAGACCCATTACAGCAGGCCTGGTAGTCCCTTGTACTATGTGAGAATTATCTCCTGACATCCACTCACGGGTAACAATTCTGTGTCAAGGCAATGTGGTCAAATTTTCCATTTCCAGATTTCTTTGTAGACAAGAGCCCTTTTTAAGCACCTGGTAACTATTTGAGATTACCAAATATAAACTTTACTAGTAAAGCAAAGCTTTCCTTTTGTCTAGGAGGCAAAATACAGGAAAATAAAAGAAAATCAATGCCCATAAACAAAGAAATATTTAAAGTTTTAAAATTATATTGAAGAGTAAATAAGACAGATCAAAATTATCTTTTATTGAAACGAATACAAATGGAATGCTTACAACACAGCAACGCTGAAGCTATGAGGATCTTTTGTTATGCACAGGTAATTATTTGCTTGTGTTTACCTATATCTGAATGCCCTTTACCTGCTCATGAGAGATGTAAGAGCTACAAGCTATGTGCTACAAATCTATGCTAATAATAGGTAGCAGAAATCTCCATTAACGTGATAGTTCTGCTGCGAACCAAATAGACCTACATTTTACCACTGATACCACAAATCTCTCTCAAACACTTGCACTAATGGCGTGTAGTATAGCAACTATCATGCTATGATGTGTCCAGAGATTTTTCACAATGTTGAGATAGAATCAGATGACTGCAAGCAATCAAATTAGGGTCTGTCAGGAAGCTGCTACAAGTTACTCTTCYGTGGTTGGAACTAATGGCAAAAGCTAACTGTTTTACTCTACAATTTATCATGAACATACACAGAAGTTACTGCAGCCCAGCAAGGTCAATAGACATTGCAAGGTCAGTCTCTTGGATCTACACAATCACATACTCAGTTTATGGTTTATTTTGCTGTCCTTAGCTGTATATGTGTTTTACTTCATAATTCCAGTGAAGAGAACTGATGAATTATGATGTAGACTACTGAGATTTTGTTCTTTCCAGATAGAACACAGATCCAGATTTTTCTCTAGTATGGCTTGACATAGCTCCTGCAGCCCTCACTAGAAGGACACCAACTCGTGTATGAGGCTGTACACAGAAGGTTTRTCTTTGATATATGTGTGTGTGCATATATATATRTGTGTATATACACACACATTTAAACATACTATATGGAACCATACAAATCTTTATACTATATTTATAAATTGAGGATTTTTTATATTCTGCTTTCCTCTAGCTAGTTTATATCCTAAAGTCTAGTTATTTTCCTTATACTAAATACATAACAGTATATTTATGTTTGGTTAAAAATGAATTGTACAGATATTTCACATATTTCTGGATTTCTGCTCATGYATTTGAAGCTGCATTCATTTGGATTTGTTTTGAAATACATTTCTGGTTTCATTACTGAGTTAAATGAGAGGTATGGGAAATTTACTGACTTTATGAAAGAGGCACCAAGATTATTGTTCAGGATTGTTATCTTATACTTTTGCAGGTATTTGAAACCCTAATAGGAAATTATGTAAACTAAGGTTATATAGAGGTTAGCATCTAACATTTTCAGTATACTTTCAGCTCTCAGCAATAGTATTGTTATTCAAGAGTTGAAAGCATTCCGCCTTACATCTCATCTTCAGCATACTGAAAAAAATCACGTTTTGATTAGGAAAGCAGAGAAAAGCACATGACATAAATTAGCAGCTATGCTGTGAGGAATACTGTGTGATACTCATTTAGGTACTCAAACCATTACTGTGATTCGTTACATGGTTTATCAGCTATGTGTCAAGTGGAAAAATTAGTGGTACAGAAGACTAGCTAGTGAGACAGAATAGCTTTTTGTGGTATTTCTGTATTTTGAAGTGTGCCAAAAAAAAAGTCTTTTTCTCAAAATTGCAGAGAGAGTACTTGCTTGGTATTACGCAGTAGGTTTCATCACTTAGTTGAGGAWGGTTTATGTCCTCCCATAAAACTAGTCCGTCTCACAGTATATGAAGTTACTCAGATTAGACCAAYTCAGTGGAACATTGTTATGTTGCCTTTTCAGCAAGATCACTTAAGTGAACTGAAATTTGGTTTCATTATAYGCATACAAATCCTTCCTAAGACTCTAACGGTTCATCTAATTATTTTAGTGTAACGTCAGTCCCTTAATGTCATAGTAGTTCTTAGCCTCCTTTCCAAACAGCTAGAAATTTGTCTCAGTAAATTAGGCTAAAGATGATGTATAGGAGAATGGATGGAGCAGAACCTGAATGTGTGCAAGGTAACACAGGAACTGAATGTGAATGAGGAAGCCAGCCCAGACCTATGGAGATATTGACACGGAGAATGTAAGAAGTTTAATTTGTCAGATAATGTTGCAATAGAGCAGTAGCTACTCATCATGAATGAATTATCCCAAAAGTTTCTCAGATCTCAGGGTTGTAGTTTGCTCGGATTATATTATGCTCTGAATCCAAGGCTGACTATAAAAATCATAGCTGTTCCTACAGCTGTCTGGATGAGAAGAACCAGCAGCACAAGTAGTGCCCCTAGTGTTTAGTTATAGTTTATCTGTAGTTCCTGGAAAGTACTTTGATGTACAGTAGAGAGTCCCTCAGCAGACACCAGTGCTAGCAATAATTTTAGGAATTGGGTTATCTGTGAAGAGAACTGGATGRGAGAGACAAAAATTCTTGGCACAGGAGAGCTCTGGGGCTGGAGAGGACAGGGGAGAAATTTCAAAGGTTGCAGGGTGATTTGAAGAGGCAGGTACCTCAGCAGAAGGCTACAGGGCCAAGCCTGAAAAACATAGGGAAGTGGAGTGAGTGAGTAGAAGGAGATTAGAGAGTTGGATGAAGTGGAAGAGAAGTATTCCCCCAAAACCCAGAGCTCCTAGACAAAGATCTATAAAGGGTTAGATCTATATGAAAGAGAGAAGTAGCTGCCCTCTGGGGTATGAGGTAACTGCAGAAAAGAAGGATTTTCTAGTTTCCCTCCACAGAAACTGCTATGAAAAAGGAAGACTCTGCCARTATATTTTCTTTGCTATTCCTCCTTCCATCAGGACTTTCCAGGCAGATGTTTGTCAGCAAGGAAGAACCAGTGTGGTATGTGACGTTCCAGGATGCATGGTTATTTTGGGCACATTGAAAGGAATCAGAGGGATGAAAGAACAGCACTTTTTTTAGTTGCTTGTGTCGAATCACTAGTCTGCCAACAGTAACAGCATGGAAGAGAACTTTAAAATACAAGATAAACATTAACTAGTAACGATGGTTGGCCTGTATATGTAGCTTCATRTACTTTACTTAGGAATTTAGCACTGTGATAGACTTATTCAAAGAGCTACTGAGGAACCTCTGCAGGTGTGGTGTGGCCTGTCCAAAAGGGTRTGCTAAATCATGCTCTAGCTTTGTCTCTGCAGCAGTGGATTAGGGGAGCTGCAAATAATTTTGTTACAGAGCTTCCCYAAGGACTCTCATCTGCTGTCTGAGAGGAAGAGAGGCTGCTCATAGCTCCAATTMTGGCAGCAGAAACCAGTGTCTTCACTACAGGTGAGAAAGCTTAAGCAGAACATCTTTTGTGATTTTCCCTGAGGTCAGAGAGTAAATGGATGATGTAGGAAGCAGGCAGCAAGTTCTGACTCATGCTCTCCTTGTTCCTTTGGCTCCATGTAATGTAATCTGGAGTTAGGGCATCAGGCTGGCAATCAGTCTATGAGAGAGAAGCTCGTATGTTGGAAAGAGCTGACACCTGGAGTGGCAACACGCTGCTTATGCTTGTTAGAGAAGTCATGGCTTGGGCACAGGACCGCTCTGCAAAGCCTGTGCACGGTGGGTCAGCAGAGAGGTGCTGGTCACCCGCATCGGCATTTGCATTGTCCTGCTCTTATTCTGGTGACACTGAGTGGCACAGGAAGGACTCACAGCACTGAAACAGCACTAATGATCTTCAGGCCTGCATGGTAGCCCTGTTAGAAAGTATTAGAACTCGGTTGCTAGAACAACTTGGCCTAATTTATGCCTATTTGTTCTGATGGAAGATTTTGTTTGTTTCTTTTCTCAGCTTGTTTGGAGATGAGTCACTTGGTTTCAAAAACGTAAAAGAAGATTACTTGAGGAACTGAAATACACTTTGTTTATTTTCAAAGGCACTTAGCAAAATGATGGTGAGCAGGAAAGGAGGAAGAGGCTTTGAGTCACAGTGGTCTCTACATTACTCACTTGCTTTAACAAGTAAGCAGGTGCCATCCCTGAGATGCAGCTTATTTTTCTCAGGAAAAATTAGATAGCTTTCTTCCCTGCCATATTTTATTTTCCTCTCGGAACAAGCAGCACCGAGAAGGTGAAAGATGCCTGAAATGAACAGGGTCAGTTCCCAGTTCCCTCTGAATCTGCTTGAACTCTCTTTTCCGTGCACAGAAGTAAACGACATATTTCTATGAATGTCCATGTTGTGTTAGTATGGTATGCAAATCTGTCTACAAGGAAAGACCCAACGACCACAGTGACTTGTTATTAGTCAGCTTCGAATTAATTTATTAGCTATTTTCTGACAGAATATTTCTCTGTTGCAAGACACTGGTTTCTGGAGGGGTGAACATTTTCCATGGAAATGCGCCATTTTTTTCAAAGTTCCAGSGGAGAGTGGAGAGGCCTGCACCCTCTTTTGTGACTCTGAGGTCTTCTGCTCTTGGAACTGTCTTCTGAAGTTGATGTGGAGGGGAGAGAGCAGGGAAACTCGCAAGAAATACCATGTGGTGGGCAGTCTAGCATAAAGAGGAGACATTAAGTGGAAATGTGAACTTCTGTGGGGCACGCTGGTAGCACTTACAAATTGAAATAGTTTGAGCTTGGACCAGAATATTTTATTTTTTGTATCGCAACTGATCAATTTATAAATATCTGCCAAATAAAAGGATGTTTCGTCAGCCATATCTTTAACCAGCTCTACTAAATCATATATACTGATGCTAACTCAACCTTTGGCTGAAGAAAAAAGTTATATTCCTCAAGGCACCCAAGAAGATACTTCCCTATGAGAGTTACAGGATAATTCATGACAAGAAATCAAGACTTACTTGGGGAAAAAAAATCCCTGCCTTAATGTTAATTAATGTTAATTGACAAAATATTATCAGTGCCTCTTTAAAGGGGGAAAATACTACTTTCCTGCCTGTTGTATCACCTTTTTCTCTCGCAAAATCTGGATTTTACCTAACTTTTGTTTAGATTTTTGGTAATTAGGGAGGGGAGGGAATGTACTGCTGTGTCAACAGTCCTATCTTTCTGAGTTGATAGAAAAACCCACTTACAGAGCCAGGAAATTTAAACCCATTTTACTGAAGAAGCCTGTGTTGACCATACAGGAAGTCAGTCACAGAGCTGGGAAGTAGAGTAACAACTTTTAAGTTCAGAAAATGCCTTTATCAGAGATGCATCTTTTTTTTTTTTTTTTTTTTTTTTCCCTCCTGATCATTGCCCTTGGAATACAGACAGGAGAATGTTAGATTCTGCAGCTTTACTTGGAGTTTAATCATGTTGATTATTCAATGATATTTACTTTTGAATTTTATAAATCTTCACCTAAGATTTAAATATTACTTAAAATTAACTTGTCTGAATTAATTTWGAGTGGATTTTCATCTGTACAGGCACTAATTTTGTCCTTGTTTCTGTTTCTATCACATAGGGCTACTATTTGGGGAGTTTCGTAGTGACATTGTATTGTGGTTTTTGACTGAGACTCTGAGAGAAACCTCTCTTTGTCAAAAATCTGAATTCAGTATATTTTCATGTAATATTTAAAGCTTTAAAGTTTGATCAGTCTGTGCTTCGTAAAGGAGATGCTTGTATTAGGTACAATAAAAACTTAGAACAAAATATTGGTCCTTTCTCCGGAGAGCTTACCTGGCAAATTTTGCAAGGCTTTCGGAAAGGTGTGATTTCACCTTGCATCTAGGCCTGAGCAGGAGACTTTAAGACCTCATCCAATGTTCAGTAAGATTCATACTACTTTTAAAAAGCATGGGTAGCTTTTTATCTTGGATAGGGATGATGGCATCACTGCCCCAAACTGGTTCTCCCCTGCTTTTTAGGTTTTGAGGGTATTCAAGGAGGAAGGTCAAGAGTGTCACCAGCTGAGGCCCATTTTTATAGTTCTCCTCYACACTTCAATCTCTGTAGCTGTTCTTCTGATTCACAGCCTCCTACCTCCCCAAAAGGCCTTCTGAAAATGGAGGCCTCTTCCATGGACATAGGGAAACCGAGTCTGCATGGGACTTGTATGGTGTGGACAGTCTTGTGTAGGCCAACACTATTTGATTTTCCTGAACTCTGAAATGTTTCATTACACTTGTGAGCTCTTTCCTGAAAGCATCCACTTGTCATTGGAATTCATCAGCTTGTTTGATTCAGAAYGGTAATTTCTGTGTGTCTAAATTTCATGAAGAGACGTCACATTCTGTGAGTATTTTTTGTTCTTTCTAGTGATTTGCCCATCTGCCTCAGAGCTATTTGTGAGTTAATCTTTCCCTCTAGACACTGTTTTAGTCATCCAAATTTACAAGTCCTCTAAGAGAGATCTTTCGAAGGTGAAGTATTTTAGCAAGGGGCTAAAAAATGGTTCACTGCTTAAATATGCAAATTCAGGTAACTCCTGTCTTTTTTTCACATCATTTTTTTTATTTCCTTTCTAGCACTGAATGTTCCTGAAGCAATAAAGTATTTTTTCAAGAGCACATAATATACTATTTGCTGTAGTTCTTACAGAATATTTCACCTTGCTCCTATAATTGTATCAGGATTTTTGCTTGAAAAAGGAAGGCAAGATGAGATGTCACAATATTAAAAAAAATTACAGTGAGATATCTACCAAATTATGATTGGTAATGTGTGTGAAAACATGTTTTCATGGKTGTCCTTTTATGCATTGAAGAGTACCGTGAAGGATATATGGATGTGCGTCTTGAGAGCTTTGGAAAGAACGTCCCACAGCTCTCTCATGCCGATGTTGTGATTAGATATGTGTTGATCTACAGTTGTACAGGAAATGAAAATGAGGCATCTTCTCTTCTTTTCTTTGTGAACTAACAGAGGAWGTGGCTGAACAAAGCAGTAGGAGAAAAATAGACTTACTATGTTAGAAATATGATTAAAATCAGCTAAGCAATAAAAAGTGTCAGAAGTTAAATTTTGCTAATCTTTTAATTTGACAGATCCATCCCTCCATGCTTATATTTTTACTTATCATGAGTTTCTGCTGAGGTCCTGATGTGATTTATAGTGCTCTGTAGTCCAAAAATGGACCTATTTCCAGCATTAGAGGAGAAACAGCTCTCTTGTGAATCAGAAAGAAACTTCTAGCTATAGTCAGACACCCATACATATATGAACAATCGTAAAAGGTGTGCAAATCAGCTCTGAATTAAAATGTTGTGACATGAGTTGTGACAGCTCATACCAGACTTCCCTGAACTTCCACAAGGTTAGCAGAAATGAAATGTGAGAGTCCTTGCCTTGCTGTAAGATGTTACTCCCTTGCGGTTCTGACAGCATCCTTTACACTCTCCTGCCTCTACCCTGTGACCTGTGTCACCTGACRTGTGTACTGGCCTTTTCTTTTGGGAGTTAGATGTTCTAGAAGCCTCTGCTGAGAAAAATGAATGTGACTTGTAAATCTTTTTAGATGTTCTGTTGTGGGACTCAAAACTCTACATTTCATTCTTAGAGGTTCAAATGACAGCTAGGATTACTTGTAACAAACTCTGGTTCCTTTATAATTTCCTAATATTYGTTTAGCTGTCTCAACCAAAAATTGAAGTGAATTTCTTAAAGTTCCATCAGCACATCTAGTCTACCTCACCAGCTGGTTTGGGCCATCAGAAGCAGACAGTCCTGGCAAAAGATCAATCATGCCTGGCAGGCTACATAGAATTTCTGAGCTTTTTAAATCAGCTTCAGAGCTTGTCTGAAGCATTTCTTAATCCACGTGAATATTGGACTTCACCAGGGACAAAGGAAGTGAGACTGATAGAGCTGGCAAGCATCTCTGGCTAAAGGACTGACTAGTTAAAATGTGGCCAGCTTCCACATTGCCTTTTTGCTGATATCTGAAAATGGCAATGTCAGCTCCTATGCAKGAACTATTTTTAGAGCTGGTACTTTGTCATAGCAGGGAGATGAGAAGAAGGACTTTCTGTGGTCTATCCTGATGTCTGTTTCTGCTTTTGAACCACTTACCTGTAGCAAAGAGGAAGCAGAGATRGACATCACTACTTTATAACTGTGCTTTGTGGTGCTTTTACTGATTTGTCCAGAAAATCCAGGGAGCAGGTAATCTATCTAAAGGTTATTAAAATCTAAAGGGTATTAAAAAACAAACTAAAATGAACAGCAGGTAGGAGGATAACTGGAGGGAGAAAGCAAAATAACTAGAAATTTAAAAAACAGAAGTGAGTGAATCCTCTCAAATTTGTTGGCTGCTGGCACAAAAACCTTTCCAAGAGGGGAACCCACTGTAAAACTGAATTTAAAGCTACAGATACCCACAGAAGTGAATCTATGCCTATGGATGAGATCCCAAGTTCGCTTTGGTATGACTAAATGTTGACAGTATTGCTCCTCTGTAGGAATTTTTGGCTGACTGGACATTGTCTCAGTTTTGTGCTGTGTGAGATGCACAAAACAAACACCTTGGGAGGGGGGATGCAGAGTTAATACCTTTGTGTGTTTCCACAGTGTGGTTGACAGATAACAGGGCAGGAAATAAGGGCATCTGTGGTGTTTCTGGAAATCATTATCAGCCACCTCTGTCTGCCTGGCGATTTGCACACAGGTGCCTGGAGCCCACATTGGCGCAGCATTTTACCTTTCTGTTTGTCTGCGTGCCACCCCTGCGGTAATTCTTTGGCTGTGGCTGCCAACCAGCAAGGAACACCCAGCCAGAAGGACCTCAAGTAACTCAGCTTAGGCTCTCCCTGGCACTGTACTAGTCCCTTGGCCCTGTTGAGGCCTTCAATCCCTGAAGTTACATTTCTGTTTGCTCTGAAACCTAATTTACTGGTTAAGTCATTGCTTAGCACCAAAATACCAATGTCCTTCTAGCAGTGCTGCACAGCAAGGGCAGAGCAGTGTTTCTAGCTTGTGCTTTCAGACTGGCCTTTAATTCTTGCTTCCCCCTGACTGGAAGATCATGAATTGAAACAAATATCCAATGAAAGCATTATTATTCTCACCTTTGCCAAAAGGAAATTTGAGCAATGCAAGGAGTGTTGAGYGAGTAAAAGAATGATCAACTTGAATTCAGGCAAGTTTCTAGGGCAAATAGTGCTTTAAACACAAATTATTAAAGAAAGTAGAAGCTCTTTAATAAGAACTGTGTGTAGGAATGGAAAAATAAGCAGATTTCTTTAATTGCCAAACCTAATTCTTAACTCTATGATCATAAACCATACTGAGTAGCACTGGTGATCTCAAGAAGAGATTTGTGTAATATGCACCTAAACCACAAGTCACATGGTTTTCTTTCCGTCTTCATACTTTTTGATTGCTCGGAGGGGAGAGTATGTTTTAGTTTCCTCAGTCATGCCGCAGTATTTAGCAAGGCCTTTTTAAATGACCTTCCACCAACATGTCTTTAAGAAGGCTCATTCAGCAAAATCACAATGCCAATTTTGTAGAATTCAGTGTCAGCTCAGCTTACGCACCGTGTGGGGAACCAGCGTGCGGTTCACAGATGGATAATAAAAGAATTCAGACCCTGGCAAATACAGTGGGGACCTTACCTCGGGGACGCAAGCAGGTATGTGTTTGTTTTTAATCTTCTGTAAGGCTCATTTCTGACAGGAGACCTAATTGTTTTTCTTCATTTGCAGGTATAGGCAGAAACTGTAGAGTTTTCAAAGTGATTTTWAAGATTTACTGTGGAATCTAACAGGACAGAGTCAACTCTTGCTTGATTTCAGTATGTAAGAGGGATTTCTGTAGCGTGCATTTAGCCTAGCATGTTTTTTGGATTATAATGAAATCTTTAAAGCAACCATAGTGTGGCAAGTTTCCTGAGATGAGTATGCGTAAGAGAAGTTCTACCTTTAGGGGACTTCTGAACATGAAGTGCTTTTACAGCTGAGATCCTGTCCAGGCTGTATTTCTTCTCAATTTACAGCTGTGCTGTGAGTCAGAAGAGGCTCTTGTTATCTGGGTGTTTCTTTAAACTTGAATTTACTTCAGTATAGTGGCCTCTTTGGACTTTCATGTGCTCTGCCACTCTCATAGAAAGCACCTACCATGAGTTATTTCCATCTATATTTTGAATTATTTTGCTACAAGTAATGCTGCTGGTTTGGTTACCCATTTTGTCTTTACTTTTCATTTAGAAAGCAGTAAGCTTCTGTTGTTTGGATTCCAACAAAACTCTCATTTGCTGTTGCTACAAATTGTCGGCTAAGCCATTCTGATTTCTGCCTATTTGTGTAGCAGGAAGCAGCCTGAATAGAAAATGTTTGCAACACTTTATAAACAAATTATTATCAAAAAACTTGTACACAGTATTTGTGCTCTTAAGGCTTTGCTTTATGCAGTAACAGAAGTGCACTTAGTCCTCTTTTTTGTACAAATCTAAGAAGGTAATGCAAAGCCAGAACCAGACAAAACTTGGGAATGCTGTTGTTGAATTTCATTTAGTAACAAGTAGTTGTGATAGAGAAAAAAATTGTGTGGCAATCATTCCTGGTTCAGAGAAGCTTACGATAATGGTTGTGATGTGACCATGTTTGTTAAAAATAAATTGCAACATATGTACATCAGGCATGAGAACCACTGCACAGAGGGCTTACCTAATCYATGAGTTCTGCAGCAGCTGACCAGCTTAGATTTATATGTATCATTAACTCTTTCACCTTATATACAGTTTATTATTATATATGTCAGCTCTCTCTCCTTTTCTCTTCCCATGTAAATGCACATTTAAAAATGTTTATATAGGTGGTCACACTGTGGTATGATTTTATACTGCTGCAGCTTGAGATATGCTTTATTATATTGACTAACTCTACAAACATATTTGTGACAATATAATTCCTCATTTGTAGTTCAGTGGGAAGMATCAATGTTTAGTACTGATCCTGGCTTTTTGCAGTCCTCTTTGGGCACAGTTCTACCTTGCACTGAGTAGTATCCCCAGATACTGTCATGACTGTGCATGTATGCTCTTGGAAATACTCTGCAGCAGCCACAAGTGACTGCAGAAACAACTGTCTCTGGTTATCTTAGTTTCTGTGTGCTTCCTGACTTTTCTGATAGCAACGAAAGGCATTAAGTTTATAAATGCCCACAGATTTTTAGGGGAAAATTATCAAAGAAATAAAAGTCTTAGCATAACAGAAACATGATTTTGGCACTGCATAAATAATAGTTACAATGTTAACTGAAATGATGGCAATCCCTGGCCTTCAAAATCTTGGATGCTAGCTTACCTTAGGATTTTGAAGGGTACCCACRTGTTTGAAAGATGCCTCAGGTGATTTGTGCCTGAAGCATGCCTCTCTCCCTTTTAGAAGAATATAACTGCCTGCACATCCCTCAGGATAAAGTRGCACATCTGCAGTCCACGACGTAGGATCTGCTGAGCACAGAGCAGATGGTCTAGTCTGTGTGGCTCAGGTCCCTTATTTTCCATAGTGCATTGCAATAAAGCAAGGTTGTTAGTAAAGAGTGAATATACTTTCTCTTACTTCAAAGCAAAGGACTGCCATTTTTTTAATTATGCAAAATAAAATAACAGGATTATGGACATTGCAAGGACCAAATGGATTGTCTACCTCAGATGCCCTACAGAATGCAGGGATTTTCTTAAAGGCCATGACTCTTATCTTTCCATTTTCTAATGYCCTAAGAAATTAAATCTCCAGTGGTTCTTTGGGCAATCTGGAGCAGTTCCATGATCCAAGCAGTTTTGCTGTCAGAAAGATTTTATGGGGATTCAACCTCAAATTTTCCACTTGTACTCAGGCTTTTTTCACAGTAGCCTCTTTCATCACCCTAGATAGCAGCTTCCTGCC
Source organism: Rhea americana (assembly GCF_003343005.1). Classification (NCBI taxonomy): domain Eukaryota; kingdom Metazoa; phylum Chordata; class Aves; order Rheiformes; family Rheidae; genus Rhea; species Rhea americana. The sequence goes on from NW_028186217.1 coordinate 748,421, forward strand.
TCAAGATCCTTCAACCGATATTGCTACAAGAATCTCTCAGCCAAGTTGCTTATGCTTACAGATTTTTCTCCTCTATTGAAGTAGGTGTTCTTGAGTTTCTGGAAGCTAATTGTGAAGATGTCAAATTATCACCCACTGCACAAAAAACATTGCACTGCTTCATTTTATATTGGCTAGTGGTAGCACAGCTCCCAGTTTTTACCTTATTACAGAAAAAAAATGGATAGCCAGCAGGTGGCCAGTTTTTTCAAATTAAGTTTGAATCAGTATTGCATTACTGTTTTCCAGTGACGATGCCTAAATTTTTGTGCAGGTGTACAACTGAAGCAATATTGCAATGTGCTTAGAGTATTCACTTATTTTTTCTTTTTTTGCTCTGAAGTGTTAGAACCTTTGAAGTGCTTCAATTTTATATTTAAAGAGTTTAGAAAAATGAGATTATGTATTGCATTTTTCAGTGTTTAATTTCCCACATAATAAACACCAATTCCCTCAACAATTACCTCTTACAGGTTAATGTCATGCTTCACACAATTTCTCCTAGTTGATACTTTGACTTGCACCATTTCCAACAAAATGGTCTGCATGGGAGTTGATAGCAAATCCGTTACTATATAAAATTACTCTTTAGTTCATTTGGAAAGGAACAGCATAACTGAGGGACTGCACTGGGAAAATGTTTTTGTGGGTAGAAAAGGGTATACATTTTCCATGTCTTGCATGAAATGGTAGGAATACACAAAGATTATTAGTCTGTTTGTTACTGACTGCCTACCTTTGCTTAATTGAGCTTACTGTAAGCATTTAAAAGGTGGCTTTCAAAATGATTTTTAATTTTCCTGCAGTCTTTTTTTAAGATTAATTTTTCAATGGACTGATCCCTAYCTGTGGATTTAAAAAAAGTGAAGTTCTTTATTTCAGGTTATGTCCCATTTATTTATAGTTTCTTTGTACCAAAACTACGTCCATTTTAATAAACCTGCAGGTGGCTCAGCAAAAGGGGAAATGCTTTCTTTTAATTCACTCCTACTTGTTTGCTCTTTGGGTGGAAAGTTTCACAGGTGCTTTTGTACTATAGTCCCGTGTAATCCATCGGGTTTCTGAAAAACAGTTCTGAACTGAGCTGGTAGATGGTGCTGGGAGGAAAGACAGGCTCCTAGTCCTTGAAGGGAGTCTCTTTTTCTGGTCTTCTTTTCTCCAACGAAGTGTCGAACTTGTGCCTTCCAGGGTTTCTAGAGGTGTAAATGAACTAAGGGAGAGATTGTTTTTAGTGCTGCCTAGGCCCAAACCTTCTGTTACTAAAGGACAGAAACCACTATTGATCCAACAGCAGGCAGTGATAGCACAACGCTGAGATGATGGGATACACTGACTCATCATGTCCCCCTCAGATACCCTCTTCCTTCTCACACCACTGTTTCAGTACTGTGGGAAATGGGGCTGCAATAACAGCATGGCTCACATTTATGAAAGTGTTATTGTCCATCGATTGCAGTGAGAAGTTAGGAGGCGAAATACAAGTTTTACTGACCTGGGAGACCTTATCCCTCTGTCCATGCTAGGTGCAGAGTGTCAGGGTGACAGGGCGATCCAACTGATGTCTTAGTGAGCCCATTAGGAGAGTTCAGCAGGTACRTAAGCATTAGCCAAAGGGGGAAAAAGCGCCAAGTGTTGTTCATCTCATTCTCTTTGCATCTCAAGTCTTCACGTAGCCCTCAGATGCCCCAGCAGGATAGCCAGCCTGTTCTCCTGAAGATGGAAGGTCTTGGCAAACAAAGGTGTGATCTGTTAAACGTGAGCTCAGCTGTCAGATCTCCAGGCCCTGCGGATTTCCTCTAACTTATTGATTTTAGTTGTATACCTCTAAGAAACGTGAACCAACTGACCTTTTTCCACTCTGATTTCTGATTCTAGCTTGCTTTAGCCAGATCCAGTTCCTTGGGGGACTCCTCTGGGCCGGAAAGGTATGAAGATCTTTTAGAATAATCGATTATGCTTTCCTGCAGAAGTTAAAGGGTAAATATTTAGAACAGATTTTCCTATGAAATATGTGTCTTGAAAATMTTAGAGTTTAACAGCCCTAGTGGGATAATGATGCAAGGCTGAGTGGAAGATGGCTGGTACCCTGTACCTTGGAAATACAGGTGATATTTTAAAATTTAGCTTGAGTAAGTCAAGGGAAATGGACTGTAGGGTTTGAGTGAATATACTGATAAATCAGGTAGCACAGGCAGTGGCAACAAAGGGGACAGGATCATTTTCGTTAAAAAAATTAAACAGAGTACAAGAAATGTGATACCCTGATGTTTATATGTAATTCCGTTTTTTTTGTTTGTTTGTTTTGTTTTTTTTACAGACATGTAGTCGCTATCTTCAAAGAAGATAAAGAGACATTTGGGTTTGAAATTCAGGTAGGACTTAAATGACGAGTGGAGACATTTGAATACAAAATAYGGTACAAACTCTTAAGTGTCACATCCTCAAAATTATCCTTGGTCAAAATTAGGTTAAAACTGCATTGGGCAGAGAAAGACATCTATCATTCATCATGAAGTTTGAATTGCTTACAGTAATAATACAGAAATATGATGAGTTTCAAAGAATTTTTCCATAGGGAAGATCACAAACCAGAATTTTGGATCTTGTTGGAAGCCAGAGCACTGAAYTTAGGAGAAATCTTGTCTAAATCCCAATATGAAGCTCGTAATGGCAACACCTTCTCACCACCTTAAGTGCAGCCTTACAGTTATAAGACTGCTTTTAAATCATTACTGTTATCACCCTTTCCACCCAAAACAAACAAAAATCTCAAAACCCCAAACGAAGATGGTGGTTGGATGTGAATATTAAGCAGCATGATGTATTCCTGTTAAATTCCATTTATTTATGGAATGTATGTAATGTAAAATRCTTTTCACAGTGCTTTTTTGCTGAATAGAGTTGTTAGAGTTGTTTACAACTCCTGCAGTAAGAGGTGCTATACAAACATATCCTATATTCCAAACAGACCTGACTTCAGGGTCAGTGTTCTACAGCCTTAACGTCTCCGTCTAACTCTTACAGGCAGTCTTCTCAAGCATCAAAAGGCAACTTAGAATCCGGTGCCATAATTATGAATGTTTGAATATTTTGTGAAAGAATAACATACAAAAATAGTTTCATGTACATATAAGTTAAAAACCTGCCTTCAAAAAATACCTTATAGTAGTGTTTTACTATTGCCTTTAAAACAAACACAGGTAKGTATTTTAGAAGTAGATATATGGTACTTGCATTTTTTTAATAAATAACTGCTAGGCTTGTCTTTTTTGGAGTAAATCATAAATTCTTAGTTGCATATGGAAGTTAGTAAATCATTAAATAGGAAAAAATAAATCTGATTAGGAGAACTAATAATTATTGATATTAGTTCTATAGGTTTTTCTCACAGGTAAATTCTAGATCTGTAGGCCTGCTAAAATCTCTGTTTATAGCATTTATAGATAATATATTTGGATGCTATGAGACWTTTTTCTTTTCAGCAACAACAATACTATAAAATATGCTTGTGTCAATGTCCACGCTTTTATTGGATCAATTTAAGAATAAAATGGTGTCATTTTCATGACTAGCTAGTTATTTTTTTTTTTTTTAAAAAAGACTCTTCTTAAATGACAGCTGGATTCATCTGGAATCGGTACATAATGCAGCTCTACCGTTTGTTTATGCATATATATTCTTTAACTGTTATCTATTTACACTATTTACAMAGGCAACATGATTACAGCTTTACAAAACAGCTAATAGTGTGATACAAACAACATGGGTAACAGTAGTAGAATGTGTGAATAGCACATTTTGAAATATTCTTGAGGAAGTATTAGACATTTTAGCCAAGATACTAACAAATTTTATGAAGGAAGGAGGTGTTTCTGTCCTACTAGTGTGTGAAACAATCTTCTCACTGCCTCTTCTATTTACTTACTGTTTCTGCAGTGCATCTTTAAAGCATTTACCTATATCTGTGCACAAAGGGAAAATGCTATTTTCAGTGAAATTAGCATATTAGGAAAAGCTTAACTTTTTCAAATTCAGTTCTGTGACTAATGAGTGTGTAAGTGTTCTGCTCATGAGTAATATAGAGATCTCAGAAGTGAAGATAATTGCATCARTTGTTCACCTTTTGTATAAATTGATGGGACAGATTTTCATTATATGTGACATTCTCTGATTAAAAATGATTGTTCTTGGTGTATTTTCTTCCTGAATGTACATTCATTGTGAATATTTCTGTGAATATTTTGCTAGAAAGTCTAGGCCATGAAAAGGCAGTATTTTTCTGCTATTAAGGATTAACCATAATTTAGAAGTTATAATTTCATTACTATAATTTACACTTAGGCAAAAGAGAACAAGATGATGTGAYACTCTTGGTCTACCACCTGCAGGGAGCTTATAAGTATTATAGTGAGGACTGAATGCCAGAGTTTCTCTCATTTTACTGATTCTTCTAGCACTTCCTCTTTATGAAGTGGAGTTTGAAAGTAAGACTGATGTAATGCAGCTCCATATCTGCCTAGATGTTTGCAGAGCAGGGACTCAGAGTAGTATGTCTCTCCCTCACTTTAGCCACCTATAAGTTACGTATCCTCTCTTTAATAATTACCTAATCTTCCACAGTCCGTGAAGAGAAGGTGAACAGACAAGGAAGTATATCCTACTTGTCTTAGGTAGACATTAATCATAATTTGGAGATGTCTTCCTCTCTGGTGACTATGGTGGGGACTTTAAGCTAGATGACTAGATACCTCCTTTCAGGTGGCTTAAGGTAGATGTGATGGATCCCATCTTGCTTGTCCAGTTAATGTCACTCAAGCTGATCTGAGACCTACTAGTTTGAAATAGGATAGAAAAAAAGCAAGTGTGACATGCTGTTTTGAATGTACAATGCTATGTCCTTCAAAATTCTCATACTKCACTTGACATTCTTAGTTCAGTGAAAGTTTTATTCCTGGTTTAAGTCTGAAATCACTTTGACTGGATAAACTCTGAAGTCATCMGGTCTTCATCCCTGTTTGTTCCATGTTGACTCAGAAAATATGGGAATCTAACATAACTTCTTATATCTGAGGTAGATTTGGCTATCTTAGGTTTTCAGGAACTTCAGCTTCAGTCATGAATTTTGATAGGAGAATGTAGTTAAATATTGATATTTTCATGTAAACAAATAGCCATTTCCTGTCTTTGCAAGGATTACAGATCTGCTCAGTTTGCATTTCCTACTTTTTTTTAAATACATGTCAGAGTTGATAATCAGATGATGGATTTTACATAGAATTATTTAATGTATATTTAAATTTTTAAGTGAAGAATAAAAAGAGGGATGAGAGAGGGATGAGAGAGAGCTGTGTAGATAATGAGTTCAAGAGACCAGAAGAGCAAAAGTAGGTTCAGCTCTTCTTGCTCTTCTGTCATCCCGATTAACTGATATATCTTGCAATATCTGATAATTTGCACACCATTAACAATGAGAAGCAGTCAATCTTTTGAAAAGTCTGACCTGTACTCAACTATGTTGTGACTAGGGACCTGAAGTGTTGTTTCAATTGTAGTGTAAGCCAAAAAGTAATCCATGCTAATAGATGATATTTCTTGACTGTAATTACTGAGTTTTGGATAATGAATAACCGGTTTGCTTTAAAACTACATTTTGTAAAAACAATGTAAAAGAATCTATCAGGTAGTCAATTTTAGTATCTGGTGTTTAGTGTCTCGTTTTTTATGGCAATATACCCTGCACATCACAGGCTTATCATTTAAAGATGTGTAGAAGAACCATGAAATCAAATTAGGATGTATGACAGTGTTTTAACTTTTAAACATTTTCATGGCTTTTTTACTGGTGACATTGTTACTTTGATATTTACAGACTCTTAGAGTTCCACACCAAAATGATTACTCACTGGAGGTGCGCACTTACGTCTACAAAATTCAAGAAGAAAGTCCTGCCCATCTTTCTGGCCTTCAGACTGGTAACTATTCAAGTTTTCCTTCTGTGGGTAGCTTTATTTTACTTTTCTTCCAGCTAGTTTTATAGAGAATGCGGAAAGAATCCATATGTTGAATATACTCATTTTAGCCCATGTTTAACTTTAACAGGTGATATCCTTGCTGCTATCAATGGAGTGAACACTGATGGTTTTAGTCACAAGCAAATAGTTGACCTGATAAAATCTTCAGGGAATTATTTAAGGTAGGCATCTGTCATTCCAACTGTTTTTAGTTTGCTAATCTCTTCCACTGGAAGCCAAGAAATCTTCTCTTGCTAGCCAGTAGTSCTTATACTATCTCAAATATAAAGGGTCAGATGTATTTTGGTTGTGCAGTAACGTGTTCTTTTTCTTGAACTTTCACTTTAAAATGAGGGAGGAAATCCTAGAGACACTGCAGAGATAGGTAGCCAGAGTAGAGTTGCTTTGGATCTACRGTAGGGATGAAGCTGCAGGTTCTTTGAGGGCACTTTGCATATATAACCCGCACTTCTTCCTGTCCCAGGGCCATGGGCTGGGGTTGAGTCCTTGGCTGTGTCTCTTGTAGAACATGTATAAGAACATTAACTGGCCAAGAATGTTGCACTGCTCCTCCCTTTCTGCTAGGCTCTTGGATTCCCCTTCATCTGTTTACTCATTTTTGGAAATTAGCCCAGTATTTTCACTCCTTTATTGCCCACACCATCATGTTTGGAAATTTCCAAAGCACTTACACAAATAATGCTGTTACTGAAGACAACCAATTGAAGAGAGTTAATAAATATATTGAGGTGTATTCCAACCTTCCATAGGTCACAGAGCAATGCAGAAAGTACACTCTTCCAGAGAGCAACTGTGCTGATGAGGCTATCTGTGCATCACCTAGGTGCTGGCCATTTCTGCAAGGGAAATGTTAGCTCTAATAGCAGAACTGAAAACATTTAAATAGCTTCTCTGTGCTTCTGTACTGAAAATGTTTGCTCTTTACACAGATTAGAGACCATCAATGAGGCCATGTTTTTGAGGAAAATGGAACTTGAAACTAAGCTGCAGTTATTGAAGGTAATTAATCTTTTTTCAAATGCAGGCCTGTTCTAAATCAGTTGTTAAAAGCCTTAGACTGGTGTTCCTGAAGCTAGATTTACCTGCAGAGATGTGGGAATAGGAGATGCACATGCTTAGTGCATTACCAATCCTCCCTATTGCTAGTACGAATCCCTTAGGTTGTGGCACTCCTTCTGAGAGTGATTCTGGTATCTGTTTCAAAAATTGTTGTATGCTAATGTGAGTGGGGACAACTCAGACCCACTGTGTGAGCAGACAGGCAGAGCCTGTTTCCTGAAAGGAAAGTGCCACCCTGTGTCGCTGAGTGCCTGCAATGCACGGCTGCCGTGGTGCCGGCCTCCAGCCTGAGGCTCGCAGGGGTCATCCTGGACACACCCCGGAGAGGTGCAAGACAAAAACGTAGGGATTTCCTCCCCACAGGAATACTGTGATGCTATAGCAGTGGTTTCACAGAGTTTCAGCCTAGATGAGGTTCTCTAGGCCGACTCCAGTCTGCTGCAGACTGAAGTTTTGTTCCACGTTAAGACAAGAAACCAGTTAGGCTAACACTGAGGAGCGGAGTGCTGCGGAGAGCAAGGGCTGTCCCTGTGCGGTGGCACAGATAGCAGGGCTCGAACCACACCGTGCGCTGCACAGGAAGGCCGGCCCGGGCCTCCCGCTTTGTCTCCAGGCTCGCACTGGGAGAGGAGCTTTCGGAGTAAGAGACTTTTCCATCCCATGTTTGGTGTTTTGCTTGAGACTGTGAGCAAGAAAAATAAAGACTAGGTGTTTAAGCAGGGTGCAGTGCTTCAGAACTCCGTTGCCTCATTTGGAGCCCTGTCTCCTCACGTAACTGCTGTTATGTGGTTTTAAGCCCTGAAAAATGAACCTGAGTTAGACCCGCTGGCTTCCTCCAGAGCTGCAGATGTCACGAGCACACAGAAAGCAATGTGGAAAGTCCAGTGCTKCCTGAAACCCAGGAACAATCACACACAGGCAACTCACAGATTTWAAATTTTAGGGCTGGAAGAGGTCTGCCCACAGAAACTTTGGCATTTTCTGTAGAAGCCAGAGGATTTTTTTATGTCCTGCCAGAGGTTCTGAGCTGTCAGAGATTTTTTTTTTTTCTGTCTGAATTTAGGGGAAAAAAATAAAGCTCAAATTTGAGAAAATTTCATATGTTTCTTTATAATTAGGTTAATAAAAAATCATTTTGATAACTTTGACCTCTTTAACTTTTGTCAGATTTAAAATTAGCTAACATTTCAATTAATAAGTTTAAATATTGTTTTGAAAATGCCAAATCATGGTGTTTGGRCAATTTTGAATATTTTTTCCCCAAAATATAAAATATAAAAGATTAATGAGAACAGCCCTTTCCTGCAGACAGCTTCATTTTGGCAACTTGTGTTTTTCCAGGAAAAAGTACTTTGTTTAAAAATGTTAAACTAACCTGACTTTAAAGTACCTGCCAGATACTCTAACATATATCTTTGATACTCTAACAATATTTGTAAGTACTTCTCTTTTAGCTATGCCCAGTTGGTAGCCCATTCTCTTTCTGTAAAAACAGAACAATGTATTTTAATATATTCTGCATTCAGAAAAACCAAAGACTATCTTTCATAAGCAGAATTCAGAATCATTAAAGAAGCCATGCTCACAACAGCTCTGACTTGTAAAATTTCTGTTCTCCCTGATGAAGTCTGAGACGATTGAGTTTTGGAACAAGACTTTTCAGTGCTGATCCTCTGGAGCTGCTCTCAGTATTGCTGCAGACAACCATCTGGTTACACTGCTGTGTATAAAGGCCAGGGCTTTGCAAAGCTGTGGCTCTGTTGAGCTGAGCGATTTTTTTTTCTTTTTCTTCTTTTTTTCTCCCCCTTATGGCAATTCTATGCCAAAACTCTCCTCACAAGAGTACAATACTTTTAAAAGTGCCTTTAATTAATCCAGCTAGATTAAGCCTCATGTCAAATGAWTTAGGCTTGTCAGAGCTGAGCAGTGGGAACAGGGTTGGCCATATGTGCTGTTACTCATAAAATATAAGTTCTACCATGGGGGGGATTTTGTTTTGTAGTACTTAATGTGTTTAAATCAATATTTATTTAATGTAGTTTGCTGTATGAGAATACAGCACAGGAAGTTGTAACTTGCTGTATGACACTGGTAACTCAGAAAACATGAATGTTACATGTGAGAGCTGGATAGTGAGGAAAGAGTACTTAGGACAATGATTACAAAAGCTCAATGGCATTTTGAGCTCATGCTCAATGGCATTTCAGTATAAAAGATGGGCAAGGATAATCTAAAGAAGTACTGGGAGACCATGGTGAGACTTGCAGGGACTCAGTTTGTCCTCCAAAACTTACTAAAATTACCTGGGTTATGGAGGATCCCTTTGGAAACAGCTGGAATGATTTTAGATGTTACTGCTCCACAGCTAACTGTTGCTTTCTCTGCTGGAGATAAAATTAGCCAATAGGGTGTGGGATGCTCTCAGCTTTCCACAGCTGGAAATACTAAAATTTTCTTCTCCCGCAGCTAAATCATCTGCCTATTTCTTAGTCTCTCAGATGCTACAAAACTGTAGGAAYGAAGAATAAGTGAGCACGCTGTAGATACAGGCTTGTGTAAGTGATACAGAACTGTGCCTCTCTGCTCTCTCACTGTGAAGGGGCTATGACTTTTATATAACTTCATATTTAGGCAAATCTTCTTTAATTAGGGATTTAAGCTACAAAACACGCAAATGAGGTAGTAACTAGGAAGCTTGGACATGTTTTAAAAATGCTGAAGAGCCTTCGTTGCAATACAAGTGGGTGCCTGTTCCTTCGGTGAGGAGAAGCAAAAGGAAGCGCGGGCYCTTGGAGGCAGCTGGTTACGCGAGAAGCTACTGAATTAACCAGTCTGCGTTCTGTTCCCAAATTTTCTGGTGACTTGGACCAAAGATACTCCTTCATCTCCTTGTCTTTTCAAGGCTTTTTTTTTTTTTTTTTAATATATATTTTCCCTTTATCCCTAGAGAAGGGACCTTTCACTGTTAGGTGTAGCACTGTGGTACTGGGGTGCCGCTGGCACTGGGTTTTTTGCTGTTGGGATGTGGGAAAGTGCTTTTGTGCACAGTGCAGACGGCATGGTCCTGCTCTGTTCCTTCGCGCAAGGGGACTTAGCGAGGTAGGACGTGGTGGGAGCGCTGCAGTGTCCAAGTGCGCTGCTCGTATCATGCGGAGCTGCCACGTGACCGTGACCGCGGGGTGCCCTGGATGCTGGAGTGTAACGAGAGTGGCGATTAGGGCAGCTAAGCACGTGGGCTGGCTGGACGTCTAGTCAGCAGCAGCTAGAAACAAATCAAACGTCAGAGCCAGATATTTCATCGCTGTGATTAATGAGAATGCAGCAGCAGATTTTTATGTTGGCAGTCGGGAGAGTCGCTGCAGATGGTTAGCTGTACAGACCTGGATCAGCTGCCTGATAGATCTGTCGCAAATAAAAGTTGYGGGAAATACAGTCATGTAAAGGAAACACTGTCGAGCTGCTGTGCGTTGTGGTAGCCGTACGCATTCTGCCAGCACAAAACGCTGGTTGGAACAGACCGACTTTTCTGGTGCATGAAGCTGCTAACTTTTCTTTTTGCTCTAATGCTTCTGGTCTTGTTCAGAATTTAGTGGGAATAGCCAGCTTTTCCCCAGTGCTGCCTTCTCACTTGCTTCATTGGTTACTTCCATCCAGGCCACGGTCAGTGCTCCATGACAAGCCTCAATCATGGAGCCCCTCCACGACGGTGCGGTGCCTTAGAAACCTTGTCAAAAGAACTGGTAAAGCCAACAGAGGCAAGCCAATCTCCACCCCTTCCAGAGAATTTATAAACCCCAGATCTGTTGTGCTGTATCCTCTGATTTCAAGAGGGGAGCTATTTAAATAACAGCAGCTTCCTGGAAGTGCCAAACCTCTGCAACAAGAGTTGTTACAGAATAAAATGTGGGTGACGAACTGGCCCAGTACTTTCATATGAATGTGGCTACAGTGGAAAGAACCTAATTTTGCTTATAAATGTGAAAATATACGTACCTGATATTTTACTARAGAGTGTGTTCAGTAGCTGCAAACTCTTGTAACCGCAACTAGACAGTAACATGGTTCTAAGTGCTAAGAATCGCTATATTTTTGATGTATCATTTCATAAATGTGGCCTGTTCTCAGGCACAATATGAACCAGAACATCACATAAAAGTACACTGTAACTGTGAAGCGCACTTCTTGTGCCCTCATGATAGTCGTTGCAGTTGAATGGGCACCTTGGCAGCAGCAAGTGAATATGCATGCATCAGTTATTTTGAAAGTCCAGCTGCTATTAAAGTTTAATTAGGTGGGAGAAGCCATAACTAGCTGATTGCTTTTTTGGTTGGGACTGGTTGGGAATAAAGAAAATTTTTGGACAACTCCATGAAGATAACATTTATTGTCTACAATTTCCTAGATTTAGTCAAATTATAAATTTCTAAAAAATCAGTTTATTCAATATTTTATGTAGAGATCATAAGAACTAGCTTCTCTATACTACCTTCTCCCTTCATCTGCTCTGAGTGTAATGTAGCATCTGTACATGACAAATGCAATTCTGACTTTGTAAAGCAGCGGCCATGCTACCAAACCGATGTAATTCTGTATACGGATTCAGARAGCAGATCAGCATAGCAGTAGCTAAAAAGTAAGCTTTTTCTATGACCAAGTATGCTGCACTGGAGGGGGTGGAAGCAACCGTCAGTTGTTGTCTCTCTGGCAGTAGTTACCGAGAATGAGGGCTATGAAGTAGAATGAAGTCTCAGACCCTTCTTAAAAGCTGCCATTGCCCCCTTTTACAGGTGAGATTGTTTCAGTGTTGTGTGAATGACTCTTGTGGGGAAGCTGGAAATAGAGCCGTATCTCTGAGGTGGGGAATGCTACCCAGCTGACCTCCATGCCTTTCAGAATCAATGCCCCAGACGTCTGTGTTTGGTTATAATGTCTACAATTCACTAGAAAGTGATTCCCTGAGAAGAATAGATATGAAAAGGCTTATTTTCTAGTGCTCTTGTGCTGTTCAGTAAATAGTGAGTGACAGGACAAAGCTCTGTTCACCCCCTCTTTCTGCTGTGTGCATTGCTGCTTAGTCTGTGCCTTGGTGCCAAGGACTTCTGCTTCAGATTCTGCTCGCAGGATATCCTTGTGCTTTACCATCCTGGAATTGGTGTGTGGTTTTCATTTTTTTTGTTTGATTTTTCTGCAGAATGGAAAAAAAGAAAGATGTGAAACTGTCCATATTAGCTTAGTCCTGTCAGTTTGAATGTAAGAGTAAATGATTTGCCAGTCTGTCTGTCCATGTGTGAGGTACACTGAGTTCATTTCATGCACATTATTGAGGAAGTACCTACTGCAACTATCTCCAGGCAAACTTTTAACTTTTTTTTTGAATCAGATGTGCAACTTTGTATTTGTTATATCAAAAGTTGACCTGCAACAGACAAAAAGAAATTTATGTTCCTGAACATTAGAATGGTATGTCAGTACCTATAGCTATAGGGAAAAATAGCGCTACATGTTCTTAACTATGATGCCAGGGCATTGATAACTGACATCCCTGCATTGCTCCTGCCAGAACCAGAAAAAAAGGCCAGCATGGACCTGCTCGCGGCTGCTCAGCCGCACAATTGYGGGCAGGTTTCAGAAAGAGATCAGCTGTGTTGACCTCTTGAATAAAACATGTTTTCTCAGTTTGGTCACTCAGTGCAAGCTGCACACTTTACAGAATTCAGGCTTTTTCCTTTTTCAGATTACATGTTTGAAGTACCTTAGCCAAAGCACCCGTGAAAGTAATAGAATTATATTCTCTGGAAGAAGATTCCTGAACTCCAGGAAAATTCTTGTAGCTCTGCTGGTAAAAACAGAGGCATACAACTGTTTCTTGTACTATATTTTTGTATATATATTCCCGTACTATATTTTCTGTTTCCTGAACTATAGTCTTGAGTATGCCATTTTTTTACACTTCTGTGAAAGTGTTTGAAWGACAAATAGCCTTCTTTATCCTTCACAGCAAACTTTGCAGCAAAAATGGGTGGAGCTCCGATCTTTGCACTTACAGGAACAGCGTTTGCTGCATGGTAAGTCTTCATTTCCGGTTAGGAAACCACAGGACTGCTACGAGTCCTTCTGTGGAAAATCTATCTGCTCAGTAAAAAGCCATTTTTTAATCTGATTTTCATTTGCTTTCTCTTTCCTCTGTTAAGGAGAGCACTGGACTGGCGACAGGGAAAGTTTGCTTTCAGGRACAAATGAATTTGTATACTACTTGACTAATGCAGACAGAAGGGTCTTTTGCATCAGTTCTAGGAAAAGAGTTTATGTGACTTGCAATATTTTTTCCCCCAATTCTTTTTTCAGACTTAAAAACAAAACTAAACAAAACACCTCTTACTTGTAGAATGCCAGGGAACAACTTTGATTCTACATACAAGGGGAAGTTAGAGGTAGGGAGCACTGTACAGTTGGGAAACACTAGTTCCCAGACAGGAGGAAAAGAGGCTGCTCCCTGAGATGAGGTGCTAGGAGCGATATTCTCCTATTCCACGTTGGTATTACAGATGCTACAGAACTCTTCCTCATACCCCCAGCTGGAAGAGATGTCACCAAACATCTAGTGGGAAGGACTGGGGSAAGGAAGAAATCTGTATGAAGTAAAACTGATGAAATCAGCTAAGAAGACAGGGAAAAAATATCAGTCTCATCCCTCTTCAATGTCATTTCAAAAAGGCTAGTGCTGAGCTGTAGATTGACTTTGCTTAGATAGACTTCCTGCCTTCTAACTTTGAACAAACTCCATCATGTAATGCTGCTCTTTGACGTCTGTTTTTAGGAGAAGTGAATGACAACATTCTCCTGAATGCTCTGGAGTTGGAAGAATCTAATTTATTTGGTAGCTGTAACATGCCAGGACCAGTCTTTCCAATTAAGCCTCGCTTCTCTAGTGAAAGCAGCTCTAAAAGCCGTCTGAGTTTGATGACAGTGGACAGTGAGGATAGCTTCTACCAGACCAGTGCATTTGATGATTCTGCTGCGGAGAGCCTGAGCCGTCAGTCGAGCATGGATGACGACTGCTTCTTCCCCAGGGACAGTGACAGCGCTGTGGGGAAGTCTTCCCTGAGGAGGAACAGAAGCATCAGCCTGGCCAGCAGTGGGTCCATGTCCCCTCTGTGGGAGGGAAGCAGCTGCCCTAATAATTTTGGCACACTCCCACGGAAAAGTAGGAGATCAAGTGTACGAAAGCATCTTCTGAAATTCATTCCAGGCCTTCATCGAGCAGTGGAAGARGAAGAAAGTCGAGTCTGACATCATACATGTTATCTTTCATGTCTGAGACTCTGCAGGTTGGCCTGCAGTGTGGCCTGGGACTGAGTACAGCACCTCTACCAGAAACACATAGCAGATATGTATTTTCCTCTCCTCACATAACCTTTCAACAGGATTTGATGATATTTAAAATGCTCTGTTTTTTTTCTTAATAATTATTAATCACAATGCACTGTGGACCTCTTAACATGAAAAATGGCTAACAGTGAAATGTGAAGAATGCTTGCAAAATTTTCTCAGCATATTTAGTATTAATAATAGTTTTTAACTGTATGCAAAAATTATATCTATTTATTTCCTGTTTCTGAAGGCATAGCCTTCAAAGGTCTTTAATAAAGCAAGTTCTTCTACTAAAACCGATGACAAAGTCCCATTAGAAACAGAATGTCATACACACAGAGTGTATGACAGAGAGAAACCCTAGAGAGCAATATTTTGAAAAAAAGGGCAGTGGTGATTTGTGATTTACAGAGGTGTGTTACAGTRGCTCAGGTGCACACTTCTGAAGGGAGTCTCCCAGTTGTCCCCTCCTTCCTGTGCTTCTGGTCATGGAGTGCATGAAGCGGATTCCTGTCAGATAAAACCCAACTGGAAGACGTGCTCCAGCCACGCAGGCATTCGGCACGTGGGATCAGACTAGAGCTAGTCTGAAGGGACCCTTTGCCCTCAGGTAYGTGTACAGCGTTGCTGTCAGGCTCAGGACCAGATGTTTCGCTACAGAGCTACTCATAGTGGAAGTTCATTATTCTTAGACACTGCTGTGGCTCAAAGACACACTCGTTGCTTGTTTCAGAGAAAACTCTGAAGTCTACAGTTGGCTTTCTGGTCATTAAAGTGGAGATCAGTTTCCACCATGGTCGACCATAGTTAAAGATTTGAAAGACATTGACAAAGTAAACTGGATTGTCATCAATTTATTATTCCAGGGAATTTGGAATAGAAAGATTGCTCTTGAACACGTAGAAGAGTCCCAGAGCTCTTCCGCTATGTTTGCTCATTCAAACCCACTGTCTGTGTTCAGTTGCCCTAACCTGGTTCCAAAAGCATGTTTGTTTGACTAGATGGAAGGAACACTGGCCACCATGACCTATGTAGGCTTTTGTTAAAAAAAAATGCATATTAGTGAAGAAGAAACTTAAAGTGCTCTTCTTTTGGGGTGAGGGGAGAGAAGAAAGTGGTAATCTTAAAATACAAGAGAAGTGTTGATCTGTGGTTCTCAGAAAGTTGAATATGTTTTGAGTTTTGGATGAAAAGGGGTATTTAGATGAGATGTGTTGTTCCGCAGCTGTGCAGGTTTAGCATGCAGAAGGGGGGAAGTGGTTTTCTTATGCAGCAAGCATCAGGCAGGCGTTAGCTCTGTTAGCGTTAGTGCTGCCCTTGTACTTAACAGCAACGACAAATGAAGACAATTGAAAGAGAGAACCCCTCAAATGTTGGGCAAATGTGTAAAAAGATTTGTAATCTCCAACAAAAGAGTGATCTAGGGGAGAAAGGGGGAGGAGTGCTAGAGTACATTTGATTAGTTTGGAATGGAAGGAAAAAGAATAGTCTAGGGGCAATGACTGACTGAAATAAAAAACAGAATATAGTCAGAGAGCAGAGGAGAGACCATGAAATAGTGGTGTGGTCTTTTGTATATTTCCTGCTTCATAATTCTGTTTTGCCAGCTCACGTTCTGCAGTGCCCTAACCAAGTCACATAATTTTTTTCTGCAGTTCTTACCAGGCTTATTAGAAGCACTTTTTTTGGTACTGTGTGTATGGTCAGCTCAGTAATATGTCATTTAAATGTTCGGTATCTTCACCATTGCCCCTTGAGATTATTACACTCAAATAAGCTTACCAGAATTTTGGCAGATCTGAGAAGATACCCATGAGCAAACATTGATCTAAATATATAGATCAGATTGATTTCATCTCTATAAGGTTAAAGAAGCAATCTCAAATGATTGTTCTGCAGGAATTAACAGGATTTGTTTTGCCTTTGGATGTAATGAAAAGTTCAAATAATACTCTGGGAAACTCCTTGCAGAACTGTTCCTTCTACAATTTGAAAGACTGCAGGAAGCATCAGTACCGGTATTTGGATTTTTCTGAAAAAAAATAATTAACTGTTTACATTTCTTCAAGAATAGAGATTTCAGGCAGTGAAGATTGAATTGGTGGTTTATATGAAATGATTTAATAAGTATGGGTATAAACTTAAAAAATGGAGAAATTTTATTTCTCCATCATGCAACACAGAAATACGTTGTTAGTTCAGACCAAGTAAGGAAATTGTGTTTTCCAAATGCAATTGAAAAAAGTTTTAAATGTAATTTTAAATTTATTTAGCTGCTTGTCTTGTGTGACTCATCTGCCTTTTGACTGAAAAGAATATGCAGTTATTTACAAATCAAATATTACTGTGGCAGGATTTCCTAGTCTCTTCAGAAACCTCAAAATAAAACCAATAGCTTTCCTCAGAGATGAACCCAAAATAAAACCAACTTGTTTCCAATATTTTTCTAGCTAATAAATGCTGCCAAGCCAGCAGAATCTGTATTGGCTTTCATAATTTTTCTTAAAAGGATTAGATAGATTGTAACACTGCAGTTCTCCAAAAGAGCTTGTGGGAAACCTTGAGATTCTTGCTCCATTTTTATATATAGGAACCATGTTATTTTCACTCTGCTGAAAATAAACACCTGAAGCTCAGAGACTTGAGCCCCTCTCTCTTCCTGTAGGTTCAAACAAACTGCAGCACTTGGGCCTGGATGTGGCCTTTTGGTCTGACACTTGAGTGGAGCTAAACCACTCTCAGCTTATATTAGAGGGTATTTGAGTTCTGGTTTGGACTCTTCTTGGTTTTCCTCATTGGACCTCATTTCTAGACATCAGTTCTTTCGCCTGTGATTTGCTGTCTCAAGATAGAGTTTTACTTTTTTTTGCCGATAAAAGCAGCTGAAAGAAGAAAGAAAAATAGAGATTATTTTTACTGGGATAAGTTGGAGGCAAAGGTAGATGTGTGGGCATCCAAGTGAAAGCGACTGTAGGCACAGTAACCAGGAAATCTGGTGAAGGTTATCTGAATACCACAAAGAGAGCAGATTTGATACTTTAAAAGGAGCTTCAAACTCAGTCACATTTTTGCAATTTGATAAGGCAAATACAATTATCTTGTAACTCCTGCCAAGTGGCTAACCTAATTTATTAGTAAGAATATAACTAACCCAGCTAATTAGCTTATATATTCTTACTAAGTTATTCTTGGGAAAAATGCACTTGCAAAGTTTTGARCCCATCTCAGTGCTCCTAGGCCTCTTGAAATGCCTAGATGTCAGCACAGTTAAAGGTCATACTTGCTTTACAGAGTTGCAAAGAAATGGACTAGGAATTCCTCAAATGTGTTAATTTTCRCTTGCAAGTGAATGTATCTTCAAATTTTTTGGACTTACTGGAAAACATATAGGCATCAGAGAAGGACCCTTGTTTGGTGGTACAAATTAGTAACTAGCCCAACTGACACATGCCTGTTAGTTTCAAATATCCATGTATCTAAATCAGAGACTTGTACAGCATATGATCTCATAAGGCTATATTTCTTTCCCCCCCAAGTTGTAAGCATAATGTTTTAGGGCATTACCAACATCCAGGTTTCAGACTAGTGTCCAAATGAAAAATATAACTGGAAGAAAAATTCTTAAATTTGGCTTTGTTCAGGTTACCGCGGTGTAAGAATCCTGAACTTTGCTGTGCCAGGCTTAAGCAACTGAGGGAAAAGCAATGTTCAGAATCCTCTCAACACATAGACATTTTCAGTCATTCTAAGTCCGAAGGGTTATTGCACATTACYACAAGTGACCATTGGTCTTGTGCTCCTTAGGAGCAATAACACTCCTTTTTCTTTCTGGTCAAGAAGCGCTTGGACTCATAACTGTTGTATGCATTTATTTCAGGAGAAACGAATATTCCTAGATCTGCTTGTTTGACTGGAGGTCAAAGTTTTGCCCACATGTGTTGCAGACTCTTTTTCACTCGCATGAAGACCAGTGCAAAGTCAGAGCTCTTTGCCTTGAAGAAGCATAGGCTGGCTGACCTACACAGATGGATAAAAGCATATTAGTCTAACCAGGTTCTGTTTCATTTTTTCTCTCCAACAATTCCTTAGAAACAAGCTTTGAATTACAATCTCCTTTTGCCTTTGTTGTAGCTGAGACCACAAARGCAGAGACAGGGGCTGGCCATGGTGTTTTGGTCACATTCTAAACCCTTCTCCTTGTTTTATAGAAATGTTATTTAAAATACTCTRTGAACTCCACTCCCTAAGGCAGCATCTCTGGTGGAAATCAGTTCAGCTCTATGGTCTGAAGCYGTGCTTCCGTTTGGCATGGGAAGGTAATTGTAGGTATCTTGGAAGATGCATGCCTGTCTTCAGTGTGAACATGCTGCTTGAGACTGGGGTCCCAACAAAGTTAAGAAAGATCATTAAACAAATGATACCGGTCCGGTGATGTTGAGAGACTGCTTTGKTTGCCACAACATGACACATGACCACATGACATAATATGACATTTTCATGGCCATGAGCTGTGCAACGRATCAAAAACAGGATGTGGGCAACAGGCAGGCTCTGTGGGGCTGCTGAAATGCAGGCGTTGAAGATCAAAAGTGTCTAAGGCTGGTGAGGGGAGAAAAGAATATCTGTACAACCTAGGTAGCTTGGAGATCAARAAGAGTGAAGAAGATGTTTTAAAATTTTATGTCCTCTTGTAGAGAGCAATTTGGAACACTCCYTGCGCTTTTTCCTAGCTACCGTAGAACCAGCAGAGAAGAAACTATGCAAGGAGAGCACCTGTAAGGGAAATGCCGTAGTGATGTTGCCCCTACATCCACAGAGTGGCTGGAAGGCTGCTGAGCAGGGAAAGCAATGGTCCGCGAAAGCAGGGCTGCTCAACAGTGTGGCGTTAGCTGCACGAGAGATGCTTGCTGCCTGAGGAGGCTGGWGCCCTGCACTTATAACGAGCCTTTTGTGTCCGGCCAAGAGCTCTTCTGCCTGTGAACGCTATTCGTTGTGAGCGCTCTTGGTCCTGTTTGTGCCGAGAGGGCTCTACGGAGCAACAGGAAAGGTGCTTGCCTAGGGGCCAGGAAAAGAGCAGCAGCATTGTCTAAGTCAGTGGTGAGGTATAATTTAGAATAAAGTGTACATTTTTCTAAATGTTTGCCTATTAAAAATAGTTATGGGTACAAGTGTAGATCATTCAGAAGTAATTAGGGAAAGAAAAGCTCTATTTTAAGAAAAGAGAATGGTTTGTTGAGCATAACTTGTTAAAAGTTGAGAAGAGTTATGATGTGATTTCAGAAATGTTTGGAAGATGACATAAGAACCATATAATAGACCAGTACTCACAAGATCAATGCCTGATGGTCCTGCAAGGGAGATCTGAAAACCTTTTGATACTGGTGCTTGGGTTTTTGATATGTTTCTTGACCTAGCATGAGAGTGGGGATGTGGAAGGAGACTGGACTGCTCTTTGCCGATGAWGTTCGTGTGCTGCAGCTGTATGATCTGAGCCTAAGGCTTCAGAGCAACCACTGTTCGGCTGCAGGGGTCAAAAGAACTTCTGCTGTCTCCTGATCCGTAGGTTTTCCCCAGGGATCCGGGAGTCAGCGGCCCCGTGGGGACTGAGTGAGAGCTCACATCCCAAACTGAACAGCAGTGCTGCCATGAGTGGTGGAGGCCAGGCCAAGGGGTCCAGCCCCTTGCTGCTTGGATCGCATGGGGAAACTGTCAAGTATACCAGAGGAAAAGCTCATCTGAACCGCATGCATAATTCACCAGCAGAGGTGAGAGTTGGTTCGTTGGTATTTTACATGGTGAGGGGCGGACGCAGGCCTGCAGCGTGCACAGCGCTTAGCGGTTCCTCCCCTGGCGTTTGCCGCGAGCGTGATAATGATACGGCTCACAGGGTCAGGGCTAGGCAGTGATCTGTATGAAAGGCACTCTGTATCTTCAGGAAAGGAGGTGCTTTCACTGATTATAGAGTTTAATGGTTTGCTTGATTTCCTAAGAGCTAGGGGATTACCTTTTCTCTTCTTATCCCCGGTGGATAAAAAGGGCAACTCAAGTTTATTACAGAAAGTGCTGCTGCTCTGAAGAATGCAATTCTGTGTTAACTTAAAACTTTAATTAATTTGCTGATTGCTGTTATGCCTGAGCTCGTAAGGGTTCTTAACTGCATAAGCTGTTCTAGGCCAGTGCCCAAATCTAGGCAATCCCTCCCCGAATCTGAGACCCCGCATAACTGCAGCAAAGACACCGCCATGGTACCCAGCCCCCAGTTTAGCAGTAAACAGGCAGAAAACTCACCTAAGCTGACAGAAATGTTTGGTTCCTAAATTTTTGGGCTTGACTTACAGCAGAGAGYGAGTTGAGGCAACCACAAGACATTAGCGAAATGCATTTGCTTTAGCAGCACGACCTTGTGCTGTTCAGTGCGCAATAGCCAGCGGACGCCGTCGGGGTGGCCGCGACAGGCACACGATGCTGCTCGAGCCGTGGTAGAGCAGCAGCTTTGCCTCTCTAAGAGTCTTGGTTCCTGCGGCTCGAGCAGCAATTACGTCACCTCAGCCTTGTTGTTCGAAATGCCTCTTCTGCTGTTTCTCAGACCTTTCATCTTTCTCAGTCTGGTTTGTAGTTCTCCAGCCAACGTCGCCTTTCTTTCATGACCTTTTCAATATCAATATAAGCGCTCTCTTGGCTTAAGATCCCTATTGCTGAACCTTTTCCCTGAAACCATGAGGCACATTGTGGCTTCTGCTGGGAGTGTTCTGGGATAGTGTGGAAAATCATTCTGGCTTCAAAGTCGTGTTATCCCACAGAAACTGTTTTCCCTCGCGAATTAAAGRTCCAGTCCTGCAAGATACTGAATTACTTGAGTATCTGCATTTCACTGTCGCAGACTCATGTTTCTGTGTGTTCTTGGTTTTGTTCCATTTTAGTTTGGCTCAGAGTAGTTGGCTGTCATTTCAGTGACCGTTTCCATGCCTATTTTTCAGGGATTGCTGCATTTTTTCTGCCTTCATGCTTGCAGTTGTGTTCTGGTAATTTCTGCTTTTATACCAGACATTGTGTTTCTCATGCAACTGTTTTTGACGTGTGTCAYGGTTGGTTGTACCCAGCTTTGGTAACGGTAAAGATAAGTTCACAAAAGGTAGATGTCTGGGCTTGCTGAGTTTGTCCGAGCTGCCGCTGCAGAGTGGTGGGTTGCTGCTCGCGCCTGCCTGCAGCGCTCGCGCTCTTTGTTCTGAGGTTTTAGGAATAAAGCTGCCCATGTCGCTGCTACAGCAAGTTGTGGCAGCCGTGCTCGCCTCCGTCCTTGGGGAATTACGTCTTAGGGTGACCGCGCTGGTGCGGCCGGCAGCAGTCCCCTCCGGGGCCTTGGGTCGGGGCTGGGCACCAGGGCTGCTGATGCACTCAGAGCCTTGCTTACGGGCAAAGGGGAAGCACATCGGAAATATCTATAAATAAAGCCAAGAATTTGTTCTTGGTATAACTGAAATCTCAATAGTCTAATTTAAGAATCATTATTAATCAAGCTCTAATTGTTACAGAAAAAGAAAAGAATAACAATGCAGTTAAAATTGATATAAGYGGACTGTTTAGTTTCTGCCTTTTGCCCGTGCCCTGCTTCTCTGGGCCCCTGGTCGGTGGTTTGGGGGACGCTGCAGTGAACGGCTGCTTTGGGTGTCCAGAAGGACCGTGATGTTGGTGCTGACAGTTTCTCCTTCCTCGCTATAGGAGCTGCCGGGGGTTGTGCGTGCGGGTTTGCTAGCGCACTGTGACCCCTTCGCTCGCCCTGCGCTCTGCCCCGCGCCGTGGTCCAGGCAGCTCTGGCAGCGGCTTCGCGGTGTGCAACAGGGCTGGCACCGTCTGGCCGGAAAATGRTCTATAAAAGATGCGTGCAAAAAGCTCCTTGACCACGAAGGAGCAACTGGGGAAGAAGTGAGTCAGAGCTGATCGTGCCACCAACAGATGGCACCAGGCAATGCTTCAGCTTCCTTCCGTATCTTTCTGGGTTGGATATGGGAGGAAAACAACTCGCTCAGAAAATACAAAAAGGAGGACAGCCCCGGGCTCGTGCCGCTTGCGCCCGGGCTTTGCGGCAGCCGGGCTCCGCGTGGCGCCTGAGTTTCAGCGCTTCGAGACTCCTGATTCTGAGCTCTGAAGCCCCGGGGGGGCCGGAGCAGCTCTGCAAGGAGCCCCTGAGCCGCGGTGCAGCCGAGGCCGCGGTGCAGCCGGCGGTGGCCCCGGGCAGCTGCCCGCCGGGACGGCCCCGCCGGGCTCGGCCGGACGCGGAGCCCCCAGCCCCGCCGCAGCAGAGTGGGTCCCGCGTGGGCGGTGGGTGGGAGCGCCGGGGCCGCGGCACYGCAGCCCTGGGAAGGGCATTAATTAGCTGGACGGGTCTCGCCGGGGACGGGCCAGCGAATTCCCCTCTGCTGGCTGTGCAGGGGTTATGGAYGTGCAGACTGTGGCGTAAGAGCAGACTGCAGGGGGCTGCTCCTGGCCAGGTGCGCTTAATATCAATATTTTGACTGCCTTGTGCAAGCTGCTAATTGGTCTCGCAGGTATCCTTAATAGCACAGTCTTGAGATAAACGTGGTGGGGATGCCCAGTTGTGAAATCTCTTTCAGTAGCATTTCCACACCGAGAGAAACACTGGGAACAGGACCTGTCAAATGAGAAAATCCCAGCGGGGCCCTTGGATTGTTTCAGGATTGTGGAAATAGCTTGATTGGAATAGAAAATAATCATTTCCACTCTGCAGCCATCAGCTCATGCCAGACATCCAGCCTCTCTTCTTGAGCGTACCTAGAGCCTGCTTTCCAAACGTTATCATTCATTTTTCTTGGATGAATTTTTCCAACCATTACAAATCAGTTACTCCAAACTCATTTTCATAATGATGTGAGGTTACCGATTTTAAGGTGAAGCTGATCAAAAATGGTCAGAAAGTTTCAGGTCCATGCACAGTCAAGGTCGGAGCCCAAGGGAAGGATTCCAAATCCTAAAGCCCAAAGATGTTAAAAATTGTGTGTTATGTGAAAACAAAAAGTCATTTAAAGCAGGAGATTATATTCTTATGTAAACTTAGCTTTGGATGCTAGGGTTGAAACAAGTTCATCTGTGGTCAGAAAGTGCCACTGATGCTGTTCGTGCGATTTTTGTGAGGGCCTTTATAAAAAAACCCCCTCTCGCCGTCTGCGAGCTCGCAGGCCAGATGGATCATTAGCGATGTGTTAGCCTCGTGCCACTGCCCCCTTTGTACTCCTTTAATGTAAAGAGCRTTTCTTCTGCGGTGGTGAAAACCAGCTTCTGCGAAACGAGGTTACGCCGCGGCTGCGGCGGGCGCGAGCCTCGCTCACTGGCCCGAGYGCGCCGGACTGTTCCCACCATACGTCGGGCAAGCAGAAAGTGTCCAGTCATCCGGCTTTTCTGCCTTGAGAACTTGCCGTGTCATTTCAGACCTTATCTCCACATGTCGCTTTTGCTAGAGCTTTGATTTTTAATCTTCTAGTTCTTTCCCTGAGGGCCAAATCCTTGCGATGCATTTCACTTAGTGGGTAACTGCGAACACTCGGCAGCTTACGGGATTTGACCCCGTCTCTGTAAAACGTGCTTGGCAGAGATAAGGCTGTACGCAAAGAAAGTGGCATTGTACTGCGTGCAGAGCGTGTGCCCCCCTTACAAGCTAGTTTATTCCTTGACAAATACAAAATGAATGCATTGTCTGACCAACAGCATTTCAAGGTTTATCGGAATATGTTAACCTGATTGGGAATGTTAAGCTGGGTGCATGGAAGCCGTAATACTAAAGGTGGTCACCCTGAACGGATTAAAGGTTTAGCCCAATTGTTGCTCCTGCAGCAGGGCGAAGGCACAAAGCGCCGTTGTGTCGGGAATACAGGATCTGTTCATTACCACGGGCTGACACGCTGAAAGACCCGCTCTGCTCGCCAGCACAAAAGCCTCGTTGCTTCAGATTGTTTGTTTATGTAAATTTAAATGGTGCATTTCATTATGCAACTGGAAGAGTGTAAGCAGCAGGAAAGGTGCTGATTGGATCGCCCCGTGGAGAGGGCCGCYGGCAAGCCCTGCACAAGTCCGACCTTGTTACCCGGCCCCCGCCCTGCCCCGGCGCCTTCAGCAGACGAGACRCTTGTCGACTGCGCGAGGAGGGGGAGAAGGTCCCGGGGAGAAAAGCGATAAGGCATCTTGCCCCCCGCCCCGAGGTGCAGGAGCGGGCGCCGCGGAGGTGGCAGCTGGGCACGGCCGTGGTCATGGCAGAGGAAGTTCCCAGCGCATCCTGCACACCCGAGTGCAACGGGAACGTGACCCCAGAGAGGGGTCTGCTCCAGGTCATTGATATCATCGATGAAGTGGCAAAATCTGTTGGGACAGCTCCTTACACAAATGCAGAAACTGGTCCTGACACTCCACTTACGAAAGAAACTCGGGAGGAAAACAGAAACTCAATAGCAGAGAAGACAATATGTGGCAATTCTGATGGAGAGAAGCAATGTGAAGGTAAAGTACGATGCTTGTCTTTATTTCAGTAATTGGGTAGGAAAGCCTGTATTTAATGTACAGCCTTACGAATAATAGGATGTATTTTATGTGTTATTCGAAATTCCTAACCTGAGGTTAGTTGTAGCAATGACTCAAAATAATTTAGAGACAAATTTGACCTGGCAGTTTTAGAGAATGAAATGAAAAGCATGTGGCTAAAGAAAACAGCAATTTTGAAACTCTAYTCTGAAAATCAGCTGCCTATATGTAACTGTTAAAACCTAGCACTCATCATTAACTGCACCGTAAGTCCCTTTCTTGTGYTTTATATTTCCTAAAGAAAAGCAAGAAGAAAATGATGCAACTCAACAGGACAGATCAGCTGATGTCCCTTCCCAGGACACAAGAACCGATGGCCAGAAATCTGAGGAAGGTAATGAAAAATACTGTGTGATATGACATGCTTTTCAGCTTTCAGGGACAAGGCTATACAGATGTTTCCTTATTTTTTCCAAACAAGGGAGGCAGTTTAGCCAAACCCTTACATTAGCGTGAACAGCAACTCATTTCCCGTTGACAGCGCTGTCACCCCTTAGGAAACGTTGCTGGCATCTCTGTTTCTGAGGTTTGTATACGAACTCCATCACCATGCTGTCGAAGCACCTTGGGGTCTTTGACACTTGGGGCTTTCCAACACCCTTGTGAGGGTGGGAGATGTTGTAGCCTTTACATGGGGCCAYGTCGAGGGTAAGTTCTGTCAGTCCACTTGTTGGGAGGCTTTAAGTCAAAAAYGGACATCCTCACAACCTAAACTCCTCTCCTGCCTAATTCTGCGAGGGTCCAAATCCCCCCGGCCCCCAAGGATCTCGTAGAAAATTGCTTGGTGAAACACATCCTCAGCAAAGATTGGAGCTCGCATCTCCCTAGTGCTAGGTAAGTGGGCTTGTAGGGTATTGTGAGTAAATCAAAACATATTGAGCACACGTAAATATATTTTGTCATAGTATGTGAAATGCAACCAYGTGAAAAGCAGGAGTATTTTAGTGTGTGGAGGACAGATCCTTGGYGCTGGAGCTGCAAGCTGAAGCCCTCCTGAAGAGGTGAGGGCTCCACGCTCGGCTCTCCCAAACCCCAGCCGGACGCTCTAGCTGCGGGTGAGAGCAGACCCCTCTCCTTAAGGGGCGGAGGCACGTTTCCCGGGGCGCCCTTCAGCATTACCCGGCTTGCGGCGTTTCCTGCCGGGGGGCCGGGCCCAGGCGTGCG
>NW_028186217.1:776453-778684 GCF_003343005.1 Rhea americana
CGTCGCGGCTGGGGCAGGGCAGGAGCGCGCCGCGGCGGCGGCCGGCGCTGCCGCCCGGTCCGAGCGCGACCTCGGTGCTCTCCGAGGAGGGAGACCGCCGCTGGTCTCACAGGAGCTTGCGAACGTGTGAAACCTTGTAAAACACACGCGAGTGCCCGCGCCGCCGGGCCGCGCCTCGGGGCTGCGTTACGTGCCTCGCAGAGCAGTCTGGTGGAAGACAGTTGCGTTCGGTGCTGGGAGCTGGTAAGTTACGAAAAACTGAATTAGATGCATAGGTGAGAGACTCGGAAAGCTCTTGCCGAGCCCGGCCTCACCCAGCGTAACTGTGTCGCTGCAGGGCTGGGCGAAGCGGGGACCCCGGCGCGCGGCGCAGCGCGGCAGGAGGCGGCGGGAGCCCCGACGCCCGAGGAGCACGCGGGAGAGGACGCGCGGCCGGAGGAGGGCAGGGAGGAGGAGGAGGAGGAGGAGGAGGACACTGAAGAGGATGAAGTTCAGTTGATAGAAATCAAGAAGGAGAGCAGCGAGGAGCCTTGCTGGAAGAAGCACGAAAACGGCAGGGAGGTTTCTCCTCCCAGCAGCCCCACCTGCAACGCCCGGCCCGGGAAGCCAGGGGAGCAGCCCGGCTCGGGGAAGAAAAGYGATATCTCCAGACACAGTTATTCCAGGTACAACACAATCTCCTACCGGAAGATCAGAAAAGGAAACACCAAGCAGCGGATCGACGAATTTGAATCCATGATGCACTTATGAACTGAGGCGGCGYGTTCGCGTAACCAGCCGGGAGCTGGCCCTGCTCTCGGTGTCCCGGCCACCCCGTCTCCTCGCGCAGCACGGAGCCGCCGCTCTTTGCTTTCTGTGTGCGATTCCATAACACACTGTGAAAACTTAACGTCTGTATTTCACGTTGACATCAGGCAAAAGCACTCATAGCACAGGAAAATAAATAATCAGTTTGCTACGTTTAACACYACCGGATTCCGAGTTTATCCCTTTATTTTCCAAGCAGCTTTTGCAGGAAGGGCCAAACGTCAGGGCTCCGGGCCGGTGGGAGCGCCGGCGAGGGGCTGCGCACGGGTGAGCGGCGCGGCGGGCGCGGGGCAGGTTTYGCGGGAGCAGGCGGGGGGATCGCCGGGCACTGGCTCCCGCCCGGATGCGGCGCGTGCGGCAGCACCAGCGAGTGCCAGCTTTGCTCACAATCACCTTCGCTTTCAGACTGCCCCTGGTTTCAGGTTCACACAAGCGCATGCTGCAAGATCCTTAGCAGCCTCTAGAAATGAGGATTCCCGTGCTGCGCTGGCAGCACTCCTGTGCGGCACGGTGCAGCATGACATGGCACGGCGCAGGACGGCACGGCGCAGCACGGCGCAGGACAGCACGGCGCAGCGTGGCATGGCACGGTGCAGCACGGTGCAGGACAGCACGGTGCAGCATGGCATGGCACGGCACAGCACGGCGCAGCGTGGCATGGCACAGCACAGCACGGTGCAGCATGGCATGGCACGGCACAGCGTGGCATGGCATGGTGCAGCACGGCACAGGATGGCACGGCGCAGCGTGGCATGGCACGGCGCAGCGTGGCACGGTGCGGAATGGCACAGTGCAGCATGGCACGGCACAGCGCAGCACGGCACAGGACGGCGCGGCGCAGCACGGCATGGCATGGCGCAGCACGGCACAGGATGGCACGGCGCAGCGTGGCACGGCACGGTGCAGCACGGCGCAGGATGGCACGGCGCAGCGTGGCACGGCACGGTGCAGCATGGCGCAGGATGGCACGGCGCAGCGTGGCACGGCATAGTGCAGCATGGCACAACGCGGCGCAGCACGGCACAGGACGACACAGTGCAGTGTGGCATGGCATGGTGCAGCATGGCATGGCACGGCACAGTGCAGCGTGGCACAGCACGGCACAGGATGGCACAGCGCAGTGTGGCACAGCGCCAGCACTGGCTCCGTCGGCACTGCTGGCTTCGCTCTCCCACGCAGCCTGCTCCGCTGCTGCGCCAGGCTCGGACAAGGAACGCTGCAGATGTGTTTTTCAAAACAAGGCAAGTCTTAAGGGTGAATTGTTTTCATGCCCTCACTGCCTTTCTCCATTTAAAAAACTTCTGTGCAGCTACAGCACTGTTGCTACAGTCTTTTCCCAACTGTTTTACAGAAAGATTTGTCTTGCGGTGGGACTTGGCTTGGCAAACGTCACGGCAGAAAGAACTGGGGAAAGCCGTGAGCAG
>NW_028186217.1:780072-796131 GCF_003343005.1 Rhea americana
GCAGCGACCAGCGATGCAGCAACGCAGGTCAGGGCAATTAGCACTGCTGCCCTGATAGCGACGCCACTGGCAAAGGTGAAGCAGCTCCTCCAAGCAAGCACGCAGCAACTCTGCAATAAGAAAAGCGGAGAAAATCCCTTCTGGATAACATTAACGTTGCACACCTTGGGTCTCGTCATCTGGTCACAGGTAAGTTTATTCCCCCATCGGATCTGTCCTTCGCTGGGCTGCCGGCGGCGGTGCGGCTCGAAGGTCTGTGCCGCGCTGGGGCCGGGCCCCGGGCGCCGCTCGCGCTGCCACAGCCAGAGTCGGGGGGGGCTCGTTGCACGGCGGTCGCCTGGCGCGACGGCCCGCGGGGGACGTGTGCGCACGCACGTGCACGCACGTGTCCGCGTGCGCATCGAGGCACGCTCGTACGCCGCGGTCCGGACTGGGGAGGCGCTCACCGGCCTCCGCGGCGTCGCACAGACCCTGAGCGCGCTGGGGAAGGTTCGGGGTAGAAACGGCCCCATCCGTTTCTAAAAAACAGGYTTTTCTGGTAAGCTATGAATTGCTAAGCGAACCCACCCATCAGACAGCTCCAGCTGGGTRGGATCCCACGGCCAGGCCCTGCATGGGCACCTGCGATGGATTTTTTTTACGGGCTGTCAATAAACTTCCATTTCCTTAGGCTGTGGCAGGATAAATAGCCCAGTTTTGCTGTTTAYGCTTACAGAGTCCTGGAAATATTTCTATTAGCTTATGCTGTTGTCCAGAGAAAACTACCAAAGGCCTGCATATGGTTGGATGGGGAACTTGAGCAAATAGTTTCATTTAGTAAGAAAAAAATTAATTTAACTTTCACCAAASTGTCCCACAGCGAGTGAAAAACCTGTTTCAAACGTCATTAAACTGGAAGTGCTGTTGCTTGCTGTTTTGATCTCTCAATACGYGCGTTTAAACTACGGATTTCAATTATCCTTTGGAAATGAAGTTGCAGTTTGGTCATTGCCGTCACGAGTCTCACGATGTCACTGCGGGATTCACAAGATGAAACCATGGGGTTTCTGCTTGATAGTGCTCCCTTCAGTCTGCATAGTAATTTCCAAACCGCCACTTTTGATAAGGACTGGAGGAGTTGCACGCATTTACCCTCAGGGTTTTGTGAGCTGGATCCGCTTCCAAACACGCCGGCTGTGGAAGGTGCTCCACGACGACGTGGTCCATCTGGGGGGAGAAGAGCCGGCTTTAGGCACCAGCCCTTCGGCCGGACCCGAGCACGMGCACGCGCACGCGCGTCGTCCCACGCCCCCGCGGAGAAGGCCTGGTTTTCTGATGTGCCCCTTCCCGCATTTCTCCAGGAGGTAAGAGCTCTTTGCAGACTTAAAGGGAAATTTGGGTGGGATCCAAAGCTTACACCTGTTGCTCAGCTAGGATTGTATTATACTGTCTGTGCTTCACGGCTTTTTATTTCACTGGAAATTAAAAGATTAGTTCTCTTGCTGTCTGAATGGTGATTACCATGCAAAGGAAGTAACTCCAGATGCTATTTGCAATATAGGGGAATGTATGGCAGGAGACTGATTTTTGTATTTTRGAGTTTCCTAGCTGGTGAACCAAAAGCACATTTACTGTGATGAAAAGGACATTAGGTAATTCAGTAATGAACTCCAAATGCTGGGTGAGTAAACTGGACCGCTACAGAGTGAAGACTTTGAGTGATTCCGATCCTTTAGCTTTGCACATGCACTTATCTTCTCCTGCTTAGCTCATGTGGCCAGCAAGGCAATTCGGCAAGTACCGTCCAAGGACGTTTTCATTTTACGGCCTAGCATTGCAACGTTTCTCATCGTCGTTTGGTTAATAGCTAGATGGAATATTACTAAAATGAGGTGTAGATTCTTGTTTGGGCAAAAATTGGATCTTTTTGTGTATGGTAAATGCACGGCACAACTGCACATTGTTAAAATGAGACAGCGACGTCAGCTGAAGGCAAAGCATCACAACGCCTGCGGTCAGCATTAATCACTGCTTGGCTTTCTCCTCAGGTTTCTGATTGCCTGTACCAATAAATGCTGATGCGGCCATGTGAACCGTCATTTCAGGTAACCGAGATGGATCCCTCCGGGATCAGCTTTTGGGGGAGACGGTGCGAAGCCGCCCCGGAGGAGACGCGGCGCAGGGCCGGGCAGGCGCCGTACTCACCAGCTCCGGCTGGAAGGCGGCCAGCGACATGTGCAGCCACTTCAGGCGGTGGTCCCTGGGGTCGCAGGGCTGCAGCCCCACGGCCGCTCCGGCCGGCGCCACGCACCCCTCGCCGTGCTGCAGCAGCCGCAGCCAGGTGTAGTTGAACCGCTGGCTCTGCGCAGAGGGGTGGCAGACGCTGTCGCCGCCGCCGCGCGCCCCCCTCCCGCAGCCCCCTCCCTCCGCCGGCCGCCCCGCASCAGCGCTGCCCCCGGCCCCGCGCTCCTCGCCCCCGAGCTCCCCACTTCTGGGTTACAGGGGCTGTTTGCAATCCCGCGTCTCCCGGCGCGCTGGGGCCGCCCCGGCCGGGGAGGGCGGCGGGCAGCCAGGGCCGGGCAGCAGCCCGGCCGTCCTTACCTCGGCGTTAACATCGCAAGGCTCGAGAGCCGCCGCGGGGCCCTCCACGCTGACGCACCGCGCCGCGGCTGCGTTCACAAGCTGGAAAACAGCGCCGGAACGGAAATTTAGAAGAAGGAAGATAAGACACCCGTTCTCCAGAGCGAGGCGAGGGTGCTCGCTACCAACCGGCCGGATGCCAGCGACAGCGGCCGACACCGCCGCTCACCCCGAGGAAGCAAGATACTGTGTCACAGTCTTCGGTGAGGGTCGCAACGCACGTTTGGTCCGTTACCAATGTTTTCCCTATCAAGASACGGTTTAGAGCAGCCTTTTCTAGTAATATCTGAAGCTGCATGAGACATGGTGTTTTGTGGGGTTTTTGTGGGGATTTTTTTTTTTTTTTGGACAGAACTAATGTTCCTGTTCTGTAAATCTCAAAAAATAACAACTGTGTAATCCTTTCTCGCGCCTGTGCGCTCCCCGCCGGCCTGCGTGCTCCTCTGGGAATTAAGCAGCAYGGCCAGCGTCCGTCCCACAGACTTTCCCTTCCTTCACCAGACAGGAAAACGCAGCTGGATTTACGTAGGGAGCGTACTCAAGGCGACGCGTGACGCGCTCGGTGCCTCACGCTGAGGTCACTGTTCCTCTTTTTCCGTYTAGGTTGGCTGCCTTAGTATCTGCYGTCAGCAGGGAAACGCAGCTGCGGTCCCCCCGGCATGGAGAACCTCCGTGGGAGCATCACCACTACGCTAGTTCTCAGCTGCCCCGCCGGCCCCTGCACCGCCGGGGTACGGCACTGCACGACCGAACACCCCGCACCGGGTAGGGCAAACCAATTTTTCATCTGAATACGTGTGTTCTGCACCTAGCCACCTGCTGCTCCGTATTGCTACGAGGGAGGGGCAAACCAACTCCTCCTCTGCCTCTCTCTGCTCTGCGGTCCCTGCCGCATCCCAGCGGCTCGCTAGCAGCAGCGCCTGCAGAAAGCACGGTCTGCAGGAGATGTTTTCGTAAACACGGCTCACACGGTCAGACGGCACGTTCAAAGGTCGCCTGGGAGCACTGAAGGTTGTATCACAAAACTGAAAATACGGGATCGAACTGGGCCAGCTTCCCCCCGGTCCCCTGGCCCGAGACCAGCAGCGCTACGGTGACCCCCGAGAGCTGAGCYTGGTCTGCTGCCGTCGCCAGCTGCCTTCGCTGTGTGCTGCCGGGACACTGGCAGCATGTCAGGGTTAGGGCTGGTCACACGTTCGATTCCTTGCACATTAGCTTCTCTTCCTTCTTTCAAAACTGCCAAACAATTTATCAAATAATCCCAGTGAATAAATACGCTATTCAGAAAATAGTTTTCATGTAATTTTGGATAATGCTCAACACAGCTGGAGCTCGCAGAGCTAGCTGAAAAACAGATTTTCTGCCCTATTAAATTTTGAGAATAAACATAAAAGAGTGGTTCAGGTGGCCTGAATCAAGACAAAGAAAATCCTGAAAATTTTCACAAGCAAATCTGAAAAGTTCAAGTTTTGGTTCAGTTGAAACATTTTTACTTATATGAGGTCTAAATGCTTACTGCTGAATTTGACATTTATTTTTATTCCAACTGAAACAGTTTTGAGCTGAAAAAGCAAATATTTCTCAAGTTCTGATTTTTTTTGTATTCTCAAAGCTATTATTGCTTATTGTTTTTGCTAAAAGAAAATCACCTAAGCTGATATTTCACTAAAGCCTTTGGTCTAAGTCCAATGGTTTTTTCTAAAAGACAACACAGGGACACAGGTTTTCAGCCAGGTATAATAGCTGCTGAACGGCTGCCTTGGTTGCCGGCACTTAGTATTTGCATCTGCAGCTGCTCCGAGCAACAAACCACGGCTTTTGCCACGGCACGAGGAATCAGAGCTTCCAGTGGAAGAGGAGCTAAAAATGATCTAAATGCACAAACCCAGCAGCTTCCTGTAACTTTTCCACAAGTGTCGAGTAGTCACCTAGATCCCACAGCTTCCCCAAACCATGGCATCCTCCTCCATTTTCCTCTCCAAAGCTATTATCGAACACGTTTATGGTTGCTCATAGAACAAAAACGCTAATTGCAGCTGTAGAGCAGCCTCTCTTGGTCTCTAGGGGTTCCCGTGAATGGGACCCCTTATGCCACCCCTTGGCCAGCAGACAAGCCTGCAACGCGGCCAGATGGTTGCTGTGCTTTTTCCTGGCTTCCACAATGGCCTGTGAAGTACCTGCAGGTTGCAGAGCTGGGGGGCAGAGGGGACAGGCCGCTCCTGTCCTCGCTCCTCCCGGCTGCACCGGGTCCCACCAGCCTCCTTCCTCCGAGCGCTCCTCCTGCTGCCTTGCTTAGGGGCTCTGCTCGCGCGGAGAGGGGAACAGATCCTCTAGCTCTGACTCCTGGCATCACTGTCACCTTCCCTACAAACTGCATACTTATGTTACTGCAGTGACAGACAAATTGCAAAAAGTTGAGTATCTTTGCTGGATAGAATACTTTAGGTTCTGACTGTTTAGAGAAGCATCTGATATTTTGCTGAGGCTAAGATCTGGGTCAAAATCCATTGCTTCATTCACTTTTTAATATGGGTGAAGTGTCTCTGAACGCCTGCAGAGTAGCCGTACAGATAAGACTGGTGTCAGAGAGGGCCCTGAGCGTCCTGGCTGGAGAAGGAGGGACAGGGAGGAGAAACAGCCCGACCTAGGCTCAGCCGCTCACCCTTAGGGCAAAAGACTTGTGAGGAGCCAGGTTTTAATCCAAAATACACTTTAAAACGTTTCTCCTCTCCTGAGGAGCAGGCCTCACCTACACGTGAAGAAATGCAAGGCTTCCTGTTGCTTTTGTTTGTTTGAAAGCAGACACGACGTGGCGTGTGCTGCAAAGGGGAAAAATAGATTTCTGCTGCGCTCTAGCGGTGATGCATCACCAGTGCAAAGCACTGCGACACTTGTCCGTGGGCTCAATGCCTTCCACGCGTACGTGAGTGAAGCACTAGGAAGCTCATTGGAAAAAGCATTTGTCTCTCCTGCTCTGGTGGATAAGTTGTGCAGAGACAGGGGATTTCAGCACTCTTGTCCTGGAGGCGAGGTGAGCTAAAGGGATGTACATCTCTGTGACCCTGACTGTGGCATGGGTGATTAACCTGGGTTTTAAACACTAAATAGGCTCTTTAACAAAAATTTGTCTCGGAATTGTGACTTTTTTCTTTATAAAAATATTGGGAAATGCAGACTGTGACACAGTAAATATTCAAAAATGTTACCAAATAGAAATTTGAAAGGAAACACAAAAATATCATTCAAAGATGTGTTTTCTGGTTACACGGACGGAAACCCTTGTCTGGAGGAAGGGTGCAAATCATTCACAGACCAAGGGAAGTGACTCAGAGATGGACCTTCTGCTCCCCAGAGGAATACCGAGCAAACAGCTCGATTCAGATGTTTCCAGGTCTCCAGCTAGCCATTGAAAATACATTTAAATGAACAATAGCAAGTCATGTCATCATTTGGGTACATACCAGCCCATCAGCTTTAACCAGAGGAGCATCAAGGTCTGGGTAGACGTTCTCCAGGTACCACTTGAAACTTTTGCATTGAAGCTTCTTCCGTAGTTCAATCTGCTGCGTCAGGTCACCAACATCCAGGTTTTTCAAGATTAAGTGATAAGCATGTCCATAGAATAAGTCTTTGTATTCGTCTAACCAGACCTCTGCAACACGAGCCAAATTCCGCTCCACTGTGCTTATCCGATCCTTAGGAAAGGAATATGGGTTGTCGTTCCTGAAAATGTGTCCAACTCTGGAGCACGGAATAATCTCAATTTCTCCTCCACACATCCAGACCTGAAAAACAGAGATTGCTTTGACAGAAACACTGGCAAAAACTGCACTGTGATTAACATAGCCCAATTCTGTGACATGGCCTAGCTTTTGGCTGGCGCAGTATCTAGAGTGTGATTTGTATCTCCATTAAGGGGTGGGTGGACAAGCGAGACTGTGCCAAGGGCAGCTCTGTTGGAGATCAGCATATGAGCAACTATAGCGCTCCAAAGGGAATGTGCTTGGAAAGGCAGCTCTAGACCACAGAGGGACCTCGTACCTCATCTCGGGTGGAAAAGCCTCTCGGATCTCCCGTCAGCTGCTCGGGCTGCAGCCAGCTGGGCCTCCTCGGGCCCAGATATCCATCTGGCTGGCAGAGGGTGACCGTTAGCTCCTTGCTCCCCATGCACATCCCACCCCAGTGCTCAAGTGCAGCCTGCATGGTGCCTGCTTGCCTTGGATACTCAACAACAGCCTCAACCAAGTGCTCTGGGGCACTGCTATTCCTGCCCCGCGCCAACCCTCGCATGGCGGCTTTGGGGATGAAGCTTGAACTCCCTCAGCTTGAGCAGGGGATTAATGGCCTGTTCTCCTGGAAGGTGACATGCTCGCCCGTGGTGGCGGGTATGGATTATGTGCTGGAGAGGAAGCGGGAAGTGACCCAAGCGCTTTCCCAGAAACCTGTCAACGTGGTGTCCACTTAGAGCAACATCCCCCGCAGGAACAGGCAGCTGAGAACCACATACCTTGAAGGAGAGCTCCATATTTTCACCTCCCCAAACATCCAGCCCAGGATCGTACGTTCCCAGCTCAAAAAAGTACTTCTTGTCGATGGAGAACAAGCCGCCTGCCATCACCGGGCACCTGCGAACAGATGAGCGCCGGCGCACGTCAGCGGGCGCTGAAGCAGCGGCTGCGGCCGCGAGCGGCTCTGCACAGCGCCCGCCCCTCTGATGGTGCGCCCCACGGGCCGGGCAGCTCGGCCACTGCATCGCAAACAAACCGACAGGTTAGCTCACGGAACTCTTAAATTCAGGTTTTTTACCTTATTATATCAGTTTCCTTGATTTTATTTTTCTCAACGACCTCTTGAGGAATCTGTCGCCACCCAAAATTCATTGGCCAAGTGAAAATCCCACGCTGAAAGTTATCCACTGTCATATAACTTAAAAAAAAGAGATCAGGATGTCTAACTGAGTCACATTCCTGCTTGAAATGTCACCCTTAATGAATGAAGATAAGTATCTGTACATAATTAAACCAAGATTCAAACAAATTTCATCGGGAATTCCTCTTCATGTCCTAGAATACACGGAACACCTAATTGTTATTTGTGATAAATGAAGCAGCTGTGCCTACTGGTAGAGATTTTAATAGCTCGTGTACAGCAATTTTACGCATTCCTTATGAAATACTGTTGAAGGCTAGCTAGAAGGTTTAGACGTTTGTCTTACGACAAGTGATGGTCGTACCGAGAGGTTTTGCGAAGGCCAAACTGCATTAACATTTGTGTTTCACAGTGACACAAGCAGCCCAAGGTGGTGGTACCTCATGTCCTTGTCGCTGATCACCTCGATGACAGGGCAAGCCACCTTCGTCCGGCTCAGGCGGACCCTCTCCAGCAGCGGCTCCAGCCACCCCACGTTGCACTCCACATGTGAGTCCAAGAAGGTCAGCACGTCGCCTGGGGGCAAAACCGAGGACATGGCCAGGGCCAGCAAACCTCTCCACTCCTCACTCCCCTTCCAGAGGAGCCAAGCCGGAGAGAACCAAGGCGCATTTCTGGCCCGATCCACGATTTCCAGGTAAGCGTTTTGTGAAGAGCGCGTGGACACCAGCCSCAACCAGCTGGAGGCTGGCTGGATTTCCATGCCCGGGGTGACCACTGAGGAGGACATTTCACTCCCCAAAACATTCCCGAGAAAAGGTCTCAGCCATAACTCAATGCACATTTTTCCTTAAGGTCCTAAGAAACCTCTTGGCTTGCTGCCCGAGCAAATCCGCAGCCAGCATGAAATGGAAAGCAAAGTTGGGGAATTCCACGCATAACTGGCCATTTTTATAACAACATTGKAGCTGGTGGCAGAAAGTGAAGCTAAAGCCAGGCAGAGCCAGAAATCTGAACCGACACTTACGGATGCTGTTTTTAGATGCCGAACAGTCAGCAGCTCATCCTCTCAGAAAAATCTCTGTTTTGTGTGCTGAAAACATGCCCTTTTGTTCATTTGGTTTGTTAGTCACTAGCTTCTCAGTTAGACCAGCTCTGCAGAGGCAGTAGAAATTTTCAAATGAAAGTATTCTATAAATTATCGCCATTATTTCTAAAGTGTGCCACTCAACAAGAGGACTGTTGAGATGCTTGAAATTTGTTTGCAGAATGGTTCCAGTTTAATGTGGCAGTGAGACATCCTTAACACCAGTTCAGCCGGAAGGAAATAAAATGCAGAAATAGAAGAGACAGTGGTAGAAGTAACAGAGCAAAACCCAGAAACAGAAACGGAGGAATAGCAGACGGGCTGCGCAGCGCCTCTGTCGAGATCCGGACAGGCGGCCCAAGGGGCTGTCGTCTTACCTTTGGCGATCTCTGCCCCAGCCAGCCTGGCTCGTATTAAACCGTGCCTTTCTTTGAGATGAATGATCTTAACTTTGGGGAACTGTGACATGTATTTGTCAAGCTTCTCCTTGAGGTAGTCTAAAGAGAAGAAGAATGAGACAATGAGACCAACTTAAAAAGCAGTGGGAGGATTTTCCCCGGAAGCATCTCGCGGCTCCTGCGTTTGGGGTTTTTATTGCCTTGAGGAAGACTGCCGGGGTCCTGCCCCATCGATGCTAACCTGACAGCGAGGTGCTCTGGCCAGCACAGTAGCTTAGCTGGAAGCAGGACACGCTTAAAGTGGGACTATCTAGCCCCTCTCTGGCTTGGAGAAGAGCGAGTGCAGGGCTGCTCAAAAAGCTTGTTTTTAATGACGGGCTACAAGTAAAATCCTAATGGGTTCACTTGGGTGTTGCATCATCCAAATTTGGGTATTTAGCAGTTGTTTGAAGACTTTGAAACTGATTTTTCTTCTTCATGACTCTATGATCGCCATTAAAATCTGGCTGCAAATTTGCTTCCTTTGAGCAATTCCCACAGTTCTGAGGGGCTCCAAAGGCGATGCATTTGCAGACACATTAGCAGGATGCTGTTGCTGCTGCTTCTCCTCAATGCACCGTGACGGTGCAGCTCCCGCATCAAACCYGGCACTCCAGAGGCTTCACCGGCTAATGAGCAGATGTGAAGGGGAGTAACAGGGAGAAAATAACAATGAAAATGGAAAAGACRTTTTTGAGAGGAAATAGTATGTATTAATTAATAGTAATGATTAGTTAAAAAAACGAACAAATAGAGTCTTCTTCCCTTCTTTCTTGCATCTGTTTTCTCATTAGACCGTCAACTCTTTGCACAGGCTGTGATGTTCACCTAAGGCAGTACCTTCCCTGAAGTACTAGTAGTTGGAAAATTACTTAATTCTTAACTTATTGAGAGCTGAAGTCAGTGGAGAGCCAAAGTATCAAAAAGCAGGGGCTGCGTATCATCTCAAGGGCCTGCGACTAGCACGTCAATCCACAGAGCATGCACAGACGCCCACACAGCCGCTGCCGATACTGTGACTATTACAGTCCCCGAGCAATTCYGGGAACCGTGTATTCTTCTCCTGACACCAACTCTGGAAAAAAAAAAGCGTGCATCGATCTGGGAACTGCACAGAGGAGGGTGATCATGCCTTTCTGAGCACGCACGCCCCCGAGCCAGAGTGTCCATCCGCTGCTGAGAGCACGCTGCAGCCCCAAGTGCAGCCGTGGCCTCTGATCCCTCCAATTTGAAGAGGTAACAGCACAGCGAAGCACTTCAACACCCCAAAAGAAGAAAATGTGATTTCTTTCTACTATACAGAATTGAATTACAGAGAATAAATCGTATTTTAGCCTCAAGTTATATTAGTTTCATAAAAGTAAAAAAAAGTTTCACCTACCTTTGGTACTGAAATCATCCACTAAGATGACTTCTTCAATCAGATGTGGAGGAGAGCGGCTGAGGACGCTGTGGACGGAGCGCAGGAGGGTGGACCACACTTCGTCCACGAAGCACATGATGATGGTGGTGGTCGGGAGGTCGTTGTGCACCTGCTGCTCCGAGCACCTGCAACAGCAATGCTGTGGTCACCGATGCAGCCCCCAAGGCCTCCCCTCCTGGGCTGTCCTGCAGGAAGGACTCACTCCTCCTTTCTGACAGGTCTTCTCTAATTTTCTCCCCACTCACATGTGATAATATTGTACCGATCTGCTTATTTTCTCCTTTCCACAAGCAAGCAATGCAACGGTCCAGCAAGCTGAGGCAAACTGCTAGCTTTGCTCCTGGGAGCAGTTTGCAGATCCCAGTGAGTCCTAGGGTGGGAGGAGACCCAAGCACATCTGGTGCCGTTTTGGGATACCCCCAGAGTCCACATGCCTTGGGTTCCCAGGCTGCATGAAACTCAGCTTGGTAGGGGAAAAAAAATCCATATGTTTAAAATGCAGAAAAACGGCTATCTCCAGAAAGGGTTACTCAGCGTAACAACTGATCAGGGTCACACGGAGTAGACAAGTGGCCCAGTCTAGCTTTCRCACCTAACTCAGGGGACAGTAGCAAGGGGAAGATGTTCCAGCATCTTAATTCCAATGGGATTTGTTTACTTTCCATAGAAAACATGGTTTGGTATTACATGTATATACCACATATATCACAAATACGTAGTGCTTTCAGTGGTCTGTTTCCCACCCCGTCACCACATCTCGCAGCAGGAACGCTGGCCACCCTTCTCGGGTGCACGCCGAGCGGCGCCCGCATGCCTCGCAGCCCAGGGAAGACGCACGTCGGTTGATTTGAGGGAGCGATAAAATTGCTGCCGCGTCTGTGGGTCTGTCACTCTACTCCGTGACAGCCCAAATGCAATGGTGGGGTCAGCCTGGTCTCCAGTGTTTGAACAAAAGGTCGATGCGCAGCTTTTCTCATCCGCTATTTGCAATTCAAGCACGGCTCTGACGTGCGCCTCGGGGACCGCCGCTCCCTCAGCTCTCCTATCTCCGAGCGGATCTGGAGGAGCGCAGGGGCCTCGCAGCAGAGCTCCTCTCCCCCGAAATACGCTATTTTATCCCAGAATACCCACAATTACTGGGATTTGCTTTCTCTCCCTCATCGATAAGTGGGAGCTGATAAAAGGTTTTACTTTCTTCTCCTGCCAGAGCAGAGCCCTCCCTCCGGTTCAGCTGGCGGTGGGGCGTGCTGACACAGTGCACCGCACGGCTCGGGCTCTGTGGTGTTTTCAAGCAAACTTACAGGTATTTCAGGGCTTTGCAGCTAAACAGAAGTGCTCTGGATAAATGAAAACAACCCCAGAGTTACTCTCTGCAGCACTCCCTGAGGTGTCTTCCTGTTCTACAGCATGTGGATGATGCGTGGAGCAGCCAGGGCTAGCTCAGCCAGGAGGGGATGCTGAAGGTTATGTTAGTGCATGCTGTATGTATATAACGTGTATATACCTACTATATGTATACGATTATGTTAATGTGTGATTTAGTTGGAAGTGGATCATRTGTTGGCCTGCGGCCATGGGACGTCGCTGCAGCAGAGGAGGTTTGGTTGGGACGCGCCTGCAGGACTCTCGTGGTCGCCGGAGAGAAGGTACTGGCCGACCGGCAGCAGAGCTCGTCTGCGAGAACGAGAACGAGTAACGAGAGGGACTGGGAAGAGAGCTGAGCCCGCGACTACTCTTGGTGAACCCAAGGAGGCGATTCGCGGGAGGAGGGAAGGGCGGGAGAGAGAACGAGAGCTTCCACCGCAYGGCGCGCGGGGTGGGAGGGCGCCAAACCGCGCTGGTCGTGCGCAGCGGGGAAGCACCTGGTGGGAAGGAGGCTCCCGGAGAGCGGCTCTTCAGCCGCCTCCTCGGCGGGCGCCGCCGGCGCGCGGGCTGCCCGGGGACGCAGCGGGAAATCCCTGCGCACAGGCAGCCGCCGGGCTCGCGCCGGTGCCCCTGGGGCCCCTCGGAGGAGCGGGTCTTCGGGAGACGGGACGGGGGTCGAGCTAAAGGCCGACTGACGGAGCGTGCTGCAATGATTTAAAGCAATGCTTTGAGGCAACCTGAAATTCAAGAACTTCTTTTTTCTCCCTCTTTGCCTAAAAARCCAGGATTTCTAGGCAGACAGCAATGGGTTTGTTGCTATTGACYCATAGCTAAAGACATTTCAAAATGATCTGTGTGAGTTTGGGCTCCATTGCTTTGCTATACACATAYGTACATATATATACATATATATRTACACACATACATAAAAATACACATATACGAAATACTTAATATTATATAGCTAATGCTAAGTAGAAGTCAAATCCTTCTGAAATTCCACCCTCAAACAGGYGTCTGAACAAAACCAGCCCGCAGCCTTTGCATTCTGCTGACGGCCCCCGGAGAGTCAGCGAACCGCAGGCCCTTCAGTCGCTAGCGGCGCTTTGCCTCCTCCGGCCCCCTGCTCGCGAGCCTGGAAGAGCCGGAGCCGAAGCCTGGAGCCACGCGGGCGCCCTGGGACCTCCTCCCGTGGCCAGGCGCAGCCGAGGCCCGGCCTGGGCGCCAACCGGCCGCGCGACGCTCAGCGGCAAATCCGGGTCCCCGTCTAAATCCGGACAAACGGATTTTCAGGGAGGAGCTGCGCTGGCTCCCCCCGGGGCGCTCTGCCGGCAGACGTCCGGCTGCTCCGCGCCGCCAGAGCAGCCCCTCGCCTGCACGGCCTTCGCCTCTTGCTCCTCGCCAGGTCTGGGGTGCTCTCCGCACGCGCTTCKGGAGGTGCAGCACTCGGTAAGCACCAGCCTCGGCACCCGGACACAGACCGAAGACCGCGCGGGACAAGCCTGCTGCCGGCCAGATTCAGCGGTCCGGTTCGGCGTTCTAGCAGGGATCAAGGGAGGAGCTGGGGGTCCAACCCGGGAGAGCCCGGGAGGCTGCGGCACAAAGGTAACGCACAGCCTGGGCCGGGAGGGCTGCCAGCACTCACCGCAGCGGGCTGGCCGCTACGGCCCGATTTCCTCCTCGCCCACAGACCGTGTGCGCCGTCTGCATCGCCTCTTGCTGAGGCGGATTACAAAGGCATCCGAGAGAGTGATTTCTAGTTTGCGGTCAACATCTGGACCATGCCAGCTGCCACCTCCTGTTGCGACGGGGCTGCCACCTCCTGTTGCGACGGGCTGCTTCCCACCCGCACAGCTATCGCGGCAGACGGCACTGCTGGGGAAGCTTCGCAGGGCCGGGGGGGATGCAGCCTGGGAGGTGGACGCACTGTTCCCCATGCCCTGGGGCGATCCACGCCCCGGGACGGGAGCCTCCGCGCACACGGTCCCTGCCCGTGCGGCGCGCTGCCGGGAAGCTCTGCCTGGCTCTTTGCAGCCCAGCGGGCACGCTGCCAGCCTTCCCACCCTTGTTTGGCTAAGGTGCTGCCAGCACAGCAGCTACTCCATTTCCCTGCACACAGGTTTTGTGACTCATCCGGCAGGAATGTCCGAGACTGGCGGCAGTGCTGCAGGTGAGCCGGGGAGGTGGTGTTCTGCTCATGGTCTGATCTTCTAGAGACCAAGACAAAACTCTAGTGACCAGCGACAGCTCTTTTCCTGCAGGCAGGTGGCCTCTACGGCCTGGACCGTCTCTGCTTGCTGTGCTGTGTGCACACGGGAAAGCAGCCGTAGTGGCCTCCCTCCCTCCCTGCCCCGCTCCTTTGCAGCTCCTCACCTTGGCTCACAAAGTGACTATCGACGCTGACACAGAGTTTTCTGCATATTCTGCATATACATCCCGTGGGATGGGGGCCAAATCCCACGCAACAGCTCTCGTAGTCTGCAAGCTGCCCCAGTGGGGCACAGGACTGTGTCCGCATGAGGGAGGKGTCTTACCTGCCAAGGCGCTACAAGAGCTGTTTGCAATCAGAAAAGCAGTAAGGGTATTACAGATAAACCTGCAATTCAGCTTAATTTGCACCATTTCTAGACGCTCTCTGCGCTTGTTCTGGCATTAGCAGCTCAGAGGAGAGATCCCTTCAAATGCCCTGCCCTCCTGCTGCCCAGATACTGCCCCTACCTCACCTTTTGCTTTTGCAGGCCAACTACAGGYTTCTCTGGTTTGTTTTTCAAGGTACAAAACTGCAATTTGAGAACCAGCTGCACATCTCGTGGAAATGGCTGTGAAATTGCAGGACAGTTTTCCTAAGCAAAGTTCTGCATCTCCACTRTGCCTGCAGCTCCAGCGCCCCAGCCCTGCCTGCAGGAACGCCCTGAACACTGCTTCAGGCAAGGCAGCCACACGCCAGTTAATCATTTTGGCATCTGGCATGAGCTTTTGTGCTCTCAGGAGGCTTCTGGAGCCCTCATGCGGTGCTCACAGGCAGGTAGGTGCGGTCATAGCGTGATGGGTCCCAGGGTGGAGAGACTGCAGGAGGAAGGGACAGCTTCAGGTGTGAGAGCACCGGGTCACCCAGCCACAGGGAGACGGACTGGTACGATGCACAGCCGCCCTCGGAAGCAAGTGCACAAATACCAAAGCCCAGGAGCCTTGGTTTCATCTTTGGTGCTATACTTGATGAACTGGGGAAAATGTTCTCAGGCCTGATGCACCCCCATGTCCACCTCAGTGCCCAGATCT
Organism: Rhea americana; assembly: GCF_003343005.1. Classification (NCBI taxonomy): domain Eukaryota; kingdom Metazoa; phylum Chordata; class Aves; order Rheiformes; family Rheidae; genus Rhea; species Rhea americana. Next base: position 795,152 of record NW_028186217.1, read on the forward strand.
CTCTGGACAGCTGGGCTTAGCTGGTTAAGAAAACCTGGAAATTTTACCCAGTTGTATGTTTAATACAAGGTCCTGTCACCTGGAAATACCAGGACATTTCTTTGACAGCATGCATGAAGAGAGGACCTTGGTGCACCACCAGCCCTCTCCAAACGCGCGGATTAAAGCTTCCCAGGGAGCCCGTGACCAGCAGCAACGTGCATGTGCCAAGACTGCTGCTGCGGGGGAGCAGGTCTTACCCGGCAGGCCGCGTGTCCACGATGGCTCGGTCCACAGGGATGAGGTCGCTGAGGTAGACATTGAAGTTTCCTTCTTTCCATCGACTTTTTGCTTCCTCTTGTTTATCCTCGGGGACGGCGACGGCATGCCCAAACTGGCCGGGAGCTCGGGGGTCCCTGGGGGCGAGTGTCACGTCCATGGCGAGAACCCGGTGGGTGCCGGGGCTCCGTGCGGCGTGGGGCGCACGGCTGCCGCCCTTGGCCGGCCTGGCCGCAGCAGCGCCTGCCGTCCCGGGGCCTTCAGCCGGGGCGGCTTCGGCTTTCCGCAGGCTGCTGGACACCGCCGATGCCGTGCGCGCCGCCGGGAGGCCCTCGCTGCTCTGGCGGTGCCGCTCCGGGCGCCTTTCCRGGCTCCTCGTGGAGTTCCCCTTGAAGTCGGTGCTGGGACGGGGGGTCGTCGGGGGGGCGGCTCTCTCCCTCTCCTTGCTGATGCGCACGAAGGGGTTTTCACGGGCAGCGGGTTGCCCCGCCACGGCCGCCCCGCCGTTGCTGGGTGCCCTTGGTGCCGCTGCGCGGGTGGGCAGCCCCTCGCCGTGCTCTGCGCCCGGCGGGCTGGCAGGCCGACGCGAGCTCTGCCGGGCCATGGCCTCGGCCGCCCGGGCCGCGCTCGCCCCCGTCCCGTTTCGCCCAGCACGCTCCGCCAGCCCCGCAGCCACCGCGCCCGGGCCCGGGGGCCTGTCCGGAGGGTCCCGGCTGGGCGCC
>NW_028186217.1:797071-803242 GCF_003343005.1 Rhea americana
GCCCCCTTGGCCGGGCGGCGCTTCGTGCTCCCGGCGAAAGCTGCGGCCGGCGGCCGGGGAGCAGCGTGCACCAGTGCCTTTGCATCAGACGCAGACTGCGCACACCGCCGCTTCGAAAAYACCCCCAAATTACTTGCGATTTGTGGACATCAGCTGTGAAAACTCAGTTTGCAACTACTGAAGGGAAAGAGCAAAAAGTTCGTCCTGATCCGTGCCTTGTAACTCTCCAAGTTGTAGTACTAATAAATGTAAAAGCAACRCACAGCGTCCCAAATCGCAGCACAGCAGACTTTTGAGAAGAAATCACTCCCACCTGCTGTAGTAAATATGTATGTGGAAAGGAAAAGAAATGAGCGGAAAATATTATTCATATTCATGCTTTGAAAAAAAGGATAATAATTTCAAAGCCCAGACTGTGTTTACACTGTGAGATCTAAAACACACCTTTTCAAAGGAAAAGGCAATTCTGTTGTTTTTGCAGCGCTTTGCTTTGTAAAGCGAGCTTCCCTGCGGTGTGCTGGGCGGCTCTCATTGCAGCAGGGTTCGCCGGCGTGGATGCCGCGAGCTTCAGCACTTCCCCTCTCACTAAGAGGCAGTTACGATTGCAGGATTGTTAAGTGGGGGGGGGGGAAGTAGTTTTAAAGCAGGCATTTGAAACTAAGAAAGCTGGGAGTCGGGGTTAAACTTGAACAGAATGATGCTTTCAGTGCTGAAGTGCAGATTTAAGGAGGAAACGCTCRCGGCGGCGGAGGGGAAAGGCCATTTGCTCGCGGGTAACTGGGCGCTCCTCCTGCGAACCGGGGCGGTGGGGGCGAGCGGCCCGGGACGCCCGCTCCACACCGGCGGCACGGCGCCGCGCCAGCACGCTTCGGCGTGGGCCGCTGGCCCCGGCCGCTAGCAGCCTTCCCTGCACATGGCTTGGCACGAGGTGACTGCTTCCGTAGGGAGAAACCGGTTTAGTCAAGGCAGCTCCATCACTAATCTGGAGTGTCAGGCTGCATAACTTGAAGCTGAAAACTTTTTTTTTTTTTTCACTCCAAAGAGCCCTAGGAGTGGAGCAAGCATTATAAGAAGTCTCTGTGGGCCTCCATATAGTGTTTTATTAACGTAAAAAAGTCATTGCCCAAAGAGACGATGGGGAGGAGTGATCTCGGGCTGCAGACGGGCTGGCTGGACGAGCCGTGTGAGCCATGCGGCGCTGAAGATGCATTGCTTCTCCAAGGGCAGCGGCAGACCTCGCGATGGCTCATACTGCGCAGAATATGCAAGGGCTCTTCTTGCTGGTGACCACAGAAATAGCAGGAAAAGTCCACATGGGTGGCTCAGAAAGCCGCCAGGCCTTCCTGTGCGCAGGGCAGGCTCTGCTGTGCTTTGCACGCTTGAGTTCTCCCTCGCAGAGCACCGGCATGGGTGTTCGGCAGTGCGTGTTGAAACCCTCATTAGCTTAATGAAACCTGCCCTGTGCATAGGAGGCAGGAGCACCATAGACCTAGGTGAATATAAGTGCGTGTGGAAAAAGGGAAACCCTCCGGAGAGCCTCGAGGGTCCCTGCTGCTGCAASGCTGCCGGGCCGGTCGCCTTCCTGGCGGCACGGCCGGCGCCGGGGGGATTTGTGCCCTCAAAGCGCCGCGGACCCCGGCGCAGGGGCTTTCCCAGGCCGCCCCGGCTCTGCGGCAGCGGTGCTGCGGGCAGGCTGCTGCCTTCCTCCCGGCTGGCCCTGCTCTTCCCATCGCTTGGCATCACGGCCTCGCGCGTTCCCGAACGCGGCCGACCCGACCAAACTGTGATGGCTCGCTGGAACAGGGAAGGGCCGTGCCGGGCGCGCGTCGCCGGCGGGGCAGCGTTTCGGCTTCCAGACACCCGGCTGCGTGAGCTTCTCCCGAGCGAACCTCGGAAACGCTAGCCCTGAAATTAGGAACAGGCTCGGGGGCGCCAGCGGGTGTTTGCGCTACAGAAGCGCCCATCTGCCGTCCAGGCAGCGGAGGGAGGCCCCCTGGTAAAAGTCACGTTTTTCGTGGAGCAGCTTCCCCAGCGCGAGCCGCCAGCGCAGCGCAGCAAGAGGCGCCAGCGGCGGGAAGGCGCAGGTGTGCCCGCTGGGACGGCAAGCCGGGGACACGGCTGTTAGGAAGGAGGGGCYTGTCCCCCTCTGCGGATTTAGCCAACAGCAGGGTCCACGAGCTGCAGCCTCTGTGGTGGAAGGGGCCTTTTCCGTGGGGCGTCTCATTGCTCTGAACGTGGAAAGTCAAACAGCGGAAAGGGAGGAAGCACGAAGCTGGAAGCAGCCCGGTGCTCTACATGGCGCGCCAAGGTTTGGTGATTTTCGAACAGGCTCGGCACGTAGCCCTGCAGCCAGGTGAGGCTGCAAACACTGACTCTGGAAGCAAAGTCTGGGATCTTGCTCCACAGGAAAGCTGCAAAACTATAGATGCAGAAAACTGGGAAATATGAGGCAATTGTATGCTGGAGGCTTAAAAAGCCAAAGTTTCAGAAGCTAAACTTTGCAKTTCTGTTTTTAAAGATTTCCTGATTTTTAAGCTAAGCTTATTTTCCTGGAGATGGGAGTGATTTTTGATTTATGATGGCGACAAAGTTCTATTTTTAGATAGCTGTGAGGGCAGACCGTGAAAACAGCTTCCCCAGAACAGAGCTGGCTGTATCACACGGAACAGCMATAGCCATTTATGTTCATTTGGGGGGGGGGGGTAAATAATGACCCAGTTTCTCGTGGAGTGCACCGGTATTATGTACCGTGAGACTCTGCGTGCGAAACAGCGCCAATTTAGGGGCTGCCGGGGCCGGGGCCGGGGCGATGCGTGTGTGCGTGCGTGGAAGGGAGYGCGGGGACGTGCGCGAGGGATTCGGACTGAAAATACCAGCAGGGCTCTGTCATTTGCATAGGGGTCATGTTTTGCTAATACATGTCTTGTAGAAGCAGACAGCACATGAAGGAGAATGGTAAAACCTGACCCAGCAATGTTTTTAAATTTCAAATTATGCATAAAGTGTGCATTAAATTAATTAGCGAATYCATTAAGAAGAAAAGAGTAAAGAAACTAGTTAGCAGTGTGCAACATTAGTAATGGAAGCCATTTTCTATAATTGTTATATATAATTTGTCCCATAACATTATTCTTTGATAAATTGTTGCAGCATAATATGATATATGTGGCTTATTAACAGTTTCATTAATTACTATTAGAGCAAAGACACTCTGAAATCTGGTACACAGAGGAACAAATGTTGAAGCAGATGGTTGAAATTAGTGAAATGCAATCGGTTGCTGAACCCTTTTACCTAATTAGATTATTACATCAAAATAGTTAAACTAAATTTGTCATGCTGTCGGCAGAGCGCGGGAAGCAGCATTGCCACGCGGTGGCGGCGGGGGGGGGGGGTGAGCGTGGACCGTCCTGGCGCACGTTGCGGCCTCCCGTCCCCGCTCTCCTGCCTCGCCAGCACTTCTAGGAAGGGTCTGCGCCGGGGGCTGAGGGACCCGCTCCGTCCTCAGCCAGCGCCTGCGGCTCCTCGCCGGCGGGAGCGGCGGCGGGCTCTCCCTCGGGAACGGCCTCCGAAATATCCGTGGGGCCTGCCCCGGGGGCTTTGCTGCAGTGGGGCCAGCCGGCCGGCCGGGGTGGCCGCGGTGCGCTTCTCCTCCGGGGACTTCCCGCGGAAGCAGGGCGCTCGCTCCAGGTGCCCCGCTGCGAGTCCCTCCGCGGGAAGCGCGGGCGCTGGTGCGACGCGGGCGCTGGTGCGACGCGGGCGCTGGCGAGATGCTGGGGGCCACCCCGGTTCCACCTTCACGGGGAAGGGAGGACCCTCGACCTGCGTCCTCCCGCTCGCGGCAGACCAGCAGGCTGGGCCGCGCCGTCCCCACCCCGCTCCCCACGTCCTGCTTCTGCGTCTCGCTTCCTGTGGCCTCGAACTCGCCGCTCCCCGCGTTTCCCCGCGTTTCCCCGCGTTTCCCCGCGGCGGCCGCGCGGGAGCTCCTCCGTGCACCTGCCCCCCCGGGAAACGGGCACGCGCCCGCGTCTCCCGAGCCTGCCGGGGTGGAGGGTTTCACCGCCGCCACCCTCCACGAGCCGCGGGCGCCGGCGGGGCCCCACCGTGCGCGGAGGAGATGTGCCGCGCGGCGGGAGCGCGCCAAGCGCCAGCGGCCCTTGCACCGACCCCGGCCCGGTCTGCGCTCGGTCGCACGTGTTCGCAGCGTTGTCACGGGAGAGGCGCRGAGCACAAGCAGCTCTGCAACAGCCGCGACACGAGCGTGATGATTTTCTTCGGGCCGTTTTTCCCTTTTCCTCTGAGATTTAAGCTCCGTTTTCTAGGGAACTTGGCAGACCGGCGCTGCCGGCGAGACGCTTCCCGCCGTGGTTTCTGCCCAGCGCACGGCTGTGCCGCCTCCTCCCGCGTGGCACCGCCGCAGGCCATCCCAACGGCCTCGCGGCACGGCGCGGCACGGCGCGGCACGGCGCGGCACGGCCCGCCTGCCTGCCCGGGCTCCGGCCTCACCACGGCGTCCCCGGCTGCCCGGAGCCCTGCAGCGTCTCCAAGGAAGGAGGCGACCGCGGCGCCTCCCCGGGCGGCCCCGACCCGAAGCCCCGCTCGGGGACGCCGCGGTTGGCCCCACCGTGGGGCTGGCGCCCCGGCCGCTCYGTGACAGCCCCACGGCAGACACGTTAGCAGACAGCCTCAACCTTTTATTCCCATCCTGATTAATGCAGGAACAAATCCAGACTTTTTTGTAAATATATACTTCCGTATATACTCAGCTCGAAGGGTAGGGAACCCAAAAGCTGCTCGAAATATTTAATATTTGAGGTGCTTGACTGCTTGCCTGAGCTATACCTTATTTTTCTTGTCTCCTGCCTGAAAGGCTAAAACAGTTAATACAAATATAATAAGTGCTGGTTAATATATAATGACTCATAGGTGTGCAATCATGTATAGCTTTGTTTGCACGTGACGGTGGACATTAGCACCAAAGGCAACGTTCCTCTAATATTTGCATGAGCAGAGCCCAGCGCACGTGTGTCAGTGAATAGCAAATAGGAAGGGGCTGGGGCATGGCTGACCTATATCGCCGCCGGGAATTGAGACAAATGTCTTCAAACAGTGTTTTGGAGACATTTGTCTAGCAGCAGTCACATTCCTGCCTTGGCTAGTCACTCCTTGATTTCATTTCATGTGAAGGAACTTGAATTAAATCAATTTTCAGTCTTAGTGATGGTTGGGTCTCTCAGTGAGCTGAAAGCATGGCGCTTTTCGCTTTTGAGAGCTTTCTCCTCCACAATGTGATTTTTTTCTTTTTTTGTCTGTCATCTTAGTGCTGTTGGATAAAATTTGCAAGATTGTTTAAGTAACCCACGGAGTAAAAAGTCTCCTAGCAGTTTCTGCAAGTGGGAGGGAAGGGCCTAATCGTCCCCCCACCTCCGTGCCATGTTGCTGGAAGTCTAGCACGCTGCAGCTGTAGAGCCGCTCGTCGGTGCCAGCCCAAAATCAAAGATAAGCGTCCCCCTTCCGCATCTCACCTCGCTCTGTCGTTTCTGCTCGAGGGATAACGTTTTATTGTGTTGGGACTACAGTTCCTGAGTAAACRTACCAAAATGAATCGCTCCTTGGATTAATTTATTTCTGTGCAGAAATTTSTAAGAAAAAATGGAAAATTTCCTCAGTGCATGGGTGTGTGTTTGGAYGTAATTCCTAAGCTGCGGTGTGACGAGAGCAGCTCTCCACTCGCCCCCGACCGGTACGACCGGTTACTTTGGCTCTTTTCACAAAACCCGGTTTGCAGTGCAAAGCGAGCGTTTAGGTGTTTGTAATTCGTTTACCATCGATATTTTTTGAACTTCTCTTGAAGCGCTTCGGTCACAGCCCTCGATAACCCCCCAGACCCGAGCGCTGGTGGGAATTAGAGCAGCACGAGCCGGGGAGCTGGAAACGGTCAGCTAGCAAGAACTAAATGACTGCTCGGGGGGTTTTTCCCCCCCGGTACTTGCCTCCCCCGGTGATTAGCGAGCATTTGAAAAGCGGAGGCGCGGAACACCCGATTTCTCGCGCCCTCGGGTGGCGCAGCGCGTCCGGAGCCCGCGCCGGCACCCGCACGGAGCAGCGCGGGCGGCGGGGCGGCCTTGGGGCCTACGCCAGCCCTGCCCGTCACCCCGCCGCCCCGGCTCC
>NW_028186217.1:803582-813239 GCF_003343005.1 Rhea americana
GTCCCCACCATTGCACCAGTCCCCGTCCCCATCCCCATCCCCATCCCAGTGCTGCTCCCACCCCCGTGCTGCTCTGCTCCGCTGAGCCCCGGGTGCCCTCGCCGACGTCCCGCTCTGGGGGCCGCTGCCTGCATGCCCCCACACGCCAAAGCGCTGGCCACGCTTTACCCCACTATGTAAAAGCAATTTCCACTCCCCATGGGACGGGCTGCCAGGAAGTCATAGTGCCTAAGCCAAGGTGAGCCCTGCAGATACATAAATGAAATACATCTTCCGCAAGTTTTATTAGCTTTCGCATAAAGTTTTGCAGCACGGATGTCATTGCCTGTTTTTTTCTAGGACACTCTGAAATATGCATGTAAGCGTTGTCACTTTCTGTTCCGTTCCACGCCAGACGTTCCTGTTTCTGCGTGAAACAGGCCTGGTCCCGGTGTGTTTTGTGCCCTGAGGCAGCAGCATGGCAAAACGCGCCGGGCTGCGCTGGAGCCCGCGCCAGTCCTTGCCACCTCCGGACCCCGCGGCATGGGGACTCGTCGCACCCTCCGTGCGCACGGAGCCGGCCTGGACCCGTTGGGATCGCTCCTGCTCGCCGCGGCTCCGAAACGAAGGTGGCTCGTGGCGCCCGTCCCCGCTCGGCCTCAGTAAGGGCTGCGCTAGAGCAAAGGCGGAGCCAGCAGCCGCGGGCTGCGCCGGCCGCCGCTGCCCGGCCCCGCTGGCCCCGCGGGAGCGGGGAGCAGGAATAGAGCGACGATCCCCGGAGAGCCGGCGCCGGAGCGGCGGGGCGTCCCGGGCGCGCGGGGCCGCGCAGGGTCGCACCGCTGGCGCGGAGGCCGCAGCGGCTCGTGCCGAGCGCGCCGGCGGCTTGGCTCCGTCTCTGAGCTAGCGGGAAAGGCGAGGGACACTGAGAACATACGGCTTAATGAGATGGTCATTTGTTCTGTTTTCCACCTGAATAAACTTAAAGGCACAACCGAAATTAAAACGTCAAATCTCCATTTGAGATGTAATCTACTGTCGCAGGGGTGCTACCGCGGCTGTAACGATCAGAACCCGGCACCTCCGCTTCGCGCAGCCACTAGTGCAAAGCTGCGGTGCTCAGCTGCACAGCAGTGCCGGAAATACGGCACCGGATTGTTTTATATATATTTAAGCAAAWTTTTAACCTTTTCCTTTAATTAAAGCAAGGAGATTTAGGAAYCTGGTTGCCTTTTATGCCTTTGAATATGTTTTCCTTTAAATATAGTGTTAGCTCCATGGTAGACACTACCTATACTTCAGTTGATTCAGTAGAGTTAAAAATCAACTGAAATATTTAAGAGCATTTCTCTCTCTTCCTTTTATTTTCAGTTCCTGCCTTGTAACATAYCTGTTCTCACTGAGAAGTCACTAAAAATGAATGGATTTCAGTTGGTTCCGGGTGCAGGCCTGCAAAGAATCATAGAATCAGTAAGATTGGAAAGGATCTCAGGAGATCATCTAGTCCAACCTCCCTGCTCAAGCAGGGTCACCTAGAGCCTGTTAGACAGGACTGTATCTAGTCAGGCCTTGAAGATCTCCAGAGAAGGAGACTCCACAACCTCTCTGGGCAACCTGGTCCAGGGCTCCATCACTCTCACAGGGAACAAATTCCCCCTCACGTTCAGGCCGAACTTCCTGTGCTTCAATTTCTGCCCATTGCCTCTTGTCCTGTCACATGGGACAACTGAAAAGGGTTTGTCCCCGTCCCCTTGACACCCTCCCTTCAGGTACTTGTGCACATTGATCAGATCCCCCCTCAGTCTGCTCTTCCCCAGGCTGAAGAGCCCCAGCTCTCGCAGCCTTTCCTCACAGGGCAGATGCTCCAGCCCTCTGGTCATCTTCGTAGCCCTACACTGGACTCTCTCCAGTAGCTCCATGTCTCTCTTGTCCTGGGGAGCCCACAACTGGACTCAGTACTCGAGATGAGGCCTCACCAGGGCTGAGTAGAGGGGCAGGATCACCTCCCTCGACCTGCTGGCAGCGCTCTTCCTGATGCACCCCAGGAGACCATTGCCCTTCTTGGCCACAAGGGCACATTGCTGGCTCACGGTCAACCTGTCATCCACCGGCACTCCCAGGTCCTTCTCTGCAGAGCTGCTCTCCAGAAGGTCAGTCCCCTCCTTGTACTGGTGCCTAGGTTTTCCCTCGGTGCAGGACTCTGCACTTGCCCTTGTTGAACCTCAGGAAGTTCCTCTCCGCCCAGCTCTCCAGCCTGTCCAGGTCTCTCTGAATGGCAGCACAGCCCTCTGGTGTGTCAGCCACTCCTCCCAGCTTGGTATCATCAGCAGACTTGCTGAGGAGGCACTCCATCCCCTCATCCAGGTCGTTGATGAAGAAGTTGAACAGGATGGGACCCAGTACTGAGCCCTGGGGGATGCCACTAGCTGCAGGCCTCCAGCTAGACTCCACGCCACTGATGACGACCCTCTGAGCTCTGCCTTTCAGCCAGTTCTCAATACACCTCACTGTCCACTCTTCTAACCCTCGCTTCCTGAGCATATCTAGGAGGATGTAATGGGAGACAGTGTCAAAAGCCTTGCTGAAGTCAAGGTACACAACGTCCACTGCTCTCCCCTCATCTACCCTTGCATTGCTTTGATTATGGGTCATTTTTTTCAGATCTTCTTGGAGAAGCAAGAGAGCATTTCTGGTTTATAAAAGGTACCAAAGAGATGTGAAATTATTGCTACAAAGGAGAAATGATCATGTTAGAAATGCAGCTGCTCTGCTGTGAGGGTTTTTTCAGAAGCGCCTCAAGTTAGACAGGATGGCTGGAAGTATTTTTGGGAGTCTCGCAATCCCGCGATCACGCTGGAGATAACCTCAGATGAGCAGAAGGAGGGAGAGAAAATGTGAATCAGTAAGTACAAAACAAGAAAAAATGTAAGTGCTTAATTTCTCCCAAAACATCAGAAGGCATGTAGGAGGAGAGAGTGGGAGTGTGTGGACTGAGTCACTGAACATAATTTCATGTGTTTGGGTTTTTTTTTAATTACCCACAGTGACAGTTTTCAGGAACTTTCCCACCTCTGTTCTACTCCCAGCGCATTTCGTCGGGTACCGGTGGTGACGCTAGCGTCATGCATGGGATGTATGGGTTAGCGTAACTGTTCTTGCTATCACACTTCTGCCAAAAACACTCAGCAAGCCCCCACCTCTGCCGGTCTGGTAGGTGGGTTCATCACAGCCATGGTGGTTTGGCTGGGGGAGAGGGTTATCCTTCACGTAACCTGGCTCCAGCTGTCCCAGAGATGTGCTTAGAAGGTGAAATTATGGAACAAATGTACAATTTATTAATCACAGACACTTTTTAAGAAAAAGGCTGCTGTATTTAGTATGAGTCTGCATTTACAGGTGGCCTTATGCTGCAACTGGCCATGCAGGATGTGAAATCAGAGCTTTAGTCTCCGTGTAGTAAAAATGTGGGTAATAGTGCTGTTCTGCACTTGCAGGGAGCACTGCTCATTTGCACCGTGCCAGATGCAGTCAGGAAAATCCTAGCAATATCTCTTTGGTTACAGATGCTATGGAGATATTAGGAAACCCTTTTAGCAAGACTGCATCACAAGTGGCAGACACACTTCTTCATTCAAGGTGCTGAAAGCGACGATGGTCTGCTCTCCTCCTCACTTCCTCTAACACACCAGCCTTGTCTCAGTCCTGTGAGGATCCTGTCTCAGGCTAAGATCCAAGTCCCAACACCCTCAGCTGGCAGCTCATTCTCATGTGTCTGTCAGCTCCTGCCGAAGGGAAGTGGGAGGTGGGTCCACGAGCAGCCTCATGACAGTCCATGTCCTCTCGCTGCATGGACCCTGCTGAATGCTTCTTTCCTGCAAGCTTTCCACTGATGCCCACAAATTCTGGAAAAACCCTTTTCAACTTCAGCCAAGAAAAATGTTGGCCAGTTTCTCAGGTGTTCTAAGATCTCCATTGCCTCCCGTGGCAGCAAGGTGCTTCTCTCCTTCACCCTGTCTGCAGAGCCACCCCACAATTTCTTGGGGTGGCTGGTTTCTGCAGTGCAAGCTCATGCTGTGCCTTTGAGGTTTCAATGCCGAAACGTGTCAAGAAGTAATTTTCCTTTGCCTCGTTTCTTTCTCCTATTAACCATTCCACTGCGGGGAGACAACCACTGGTAGTAGTAGGGGAAAGGACCAAGTGACTCWACAGCCTCCACAGCGGTTATGCAGAACAGCTGCTGGCCTTAGAGAGGCACGTCTGTTGAGGATAAATGATACTTTAAAAGAAAAAACTGTTAGAAGATTGGTTCTGTCAAGTTGCAAAGTCAGACACTTCAAATTCAGGAAACAGCAGAATTACTTTGCATTTTGGTGAGGGAGCACCCAGGGCTTTGTAGTTCACTGCAGGGCTGTGGAGGGGGAAAATTCGCTAGCTCGAACTTAGAAGTCTGGGGACAGAGGAGGGATGTTTCACCATTATGGTGCCTGCGTGGAGGATTATTAGCTCCAAAATCATTTTGTTTGGGTCATTTAGGAGATCTGGCAGCAGATTCAGAGTTGGTGAGGTATGCTGATTATGTAAAAAATGCAGAGGAAAAGTCAAAATAATATCTTCCAAATAAAAGCACTTGATTTCTGAGACGAGCTGATGGGTTTGGGGTGTGAACTGAGGCGAATGTTTGTTTTTATGCTGAATTTGTTACTTGTTTCTGTAGATGTCCTAAACGATCGGGCAGTATTGCCATGCAGAAGCCAAATAAACCACAGTTTTCTATGGCATCATTAGCTGAGGGACGGTTTTCCTGCTACTGGTTTCTTGGGTTAAGCTTAAGTTTAACGATATTTGCTTAGTTTATTTTTGCTCCATTGACCTGATTTCTTCTGGGAAGCACATGGCCTCTATGGCCCTGTGCACGGTCCTATGCGTGGGTGCACGTGGACAGGCTGAAGAGCTCTTCCCTGCGTCCCGTCCCGCAGCCTGGCTGGGCTCTGTGCCTGTCCCGGCTCCCGGAGTGTTTAAAGGAGCCGGCGAGAGGGAGGCTTCCAGGCCCACAGGCTCCGCGCAGCGCTGCCCCGAGCCCGTGCGCGTGCGGCAGAGAAGCTGCACTGCCATGAGTCACGCAGAAATGCAACAAAAATAGGTCCTGGTGCTGCGTGAAGAAAATAGCAGGTACTAATTAATGTGGGTGCTCCCCACGCCTGCGGGAGCAGGGAGGGAGGCGCAGCGGCCGGGGGCTGCTCTGCAGCGGCCTCCGAGGTGCCAGCGAGCAGAGCAAGGGTCTTCGGCACGGGGACGGCGGCACGTCAAGGAGCTGACGGTCTGGGAAATCCTGAGCGAGGGTAGCGGAAAAGAGACTTTCGATATTTTCTAATGCTACTTGTAATGCATATGCAATTGAGCAGGCACAGATTTTTATTTCTGTTCCAAAGGAATTAAATTAATTTTAGAAATGGCACTATAACTATTTTCCTGCCTCAGGGACCATTTGTTTTAAAATCATTAAAGATTTTTATATGACACCGCACTGACATTTGGTGTGAATAAATTAAGGGAATTAGTATAAAACTGCATTCTTYCTTCCTAGCTTCCCAGCCCGTGTTTGCATGCCTGCGCGCTCCGTGAGGATGTCCTGGGAAAGACAGCGGGGGAGGAAAACCCGGGAGCAGGGCAGCGGGGGCGCCGGCGCGGGGGCCTGTTTGATTAGCGGGTCCCAGACCCCGGGGAGCGCAGCAGATCAGTGCAGCGTTAGCGGGGAGCGCCGACGCGCAGACCGCGGCACCCGTCTCCTCACAGATTCTCGGGAGCATGGGCTTGGTTTTTACTTAACTGGTAGAAAACTAGAGAGTATTAATTACAAAGCTTGTGGCAAATGCAAGACTTTGAGATGCTGCATGCCCTGTGACCTCAGGTTTTGCTCGGACAGAACTTGGGGAAGCAAGCAGRCCCAGGAAAATGCCCGGTGAGCTCCCCCGTGCACACGGCCTGGTGTAAGCCTGGAAGTGGGTGGTGGAGATGAGGTCTCTAGACACTTGGCTTCCTCCTTCTGGCGGGAAAGGAAGGGCCAGCTCCGGCAGATCTAATTTATGCATTGCAATTTCATCTCAGCGCAAGAAACACCGCTGGCAGGTACAACCGTGTTAAGGTGGAAGAAACTATGGGAAGCGTGATTTGTGGGAAACACTCGTACTGCCCCATACCTAGTGGCCTCCAGTGCAGAGCTGGCCTCAGTGGTGGGGAGAGTGCGTCGGACAGAGGTCCATCCATGGTGCTGCTGGACCGCGGTGCTGGTCTGGGCCCCGGCAGGAGGGTCGAATGTGGCTATCCTCACCYGCCCGGCATGAGCAGTCAGGGCGAGATGGTTGGTCAAAGGGAGATTTGGCTACCACTGAGTAGCACCAAACCAGCAGCACCGGAGGGCAGGAGCATGGGACGGGTACGGCCTGGCCGGTTTTTGACCTGCACCTATGAGGCAATCAGGATAAGTCTGTGTGCTTGCCGTTTCCCTCGTCTCCTGGGGCATTTTTGCTATCTGTGTTTGGTGATTTCCAACCACCGTACTTTTATTTTAGTGGTTTTGTTGCTGTCTCTGTGGATTCACTCTTATGTGCTTCCCAGGGGGGGAAGGACCACATGGGAAAACGACCAAGGAGGAAATGGCTGTGCTTTCTAGAAAAACAGGGACAGTGCACATCTGGGGAGAAGGGGACTTGAACCAGGCATTTCTTTAATTATAGAAAGAGGCCCAGCGACTGACCAAAGCCTTTTTGGTGCCATCGGACACAAGAAGGTGCTGTGCTTCATGCATGCAAGTGATGATAGATTATACTTACATCCTGCGGCTGCAAAAGACTGTTTGATGCTGTGATCTGAGTGCAACCTAAAGGCTCAAAGCAATTAAGTGTATGGCACTTACTGCACCCCTGCCAGCGCAGCCGGTCGTATCCATCGCTGAGGATGTCGCGGCGGAGTCGCGCTGAACCCTGCAYGGCGCAGCTCTGCAAGGGCTGAACCATGCGGAAGGAGGTAACCCATTCCTCGATTTGCACACCCAGGAGCTGCTGGCAGAGGGGCTGCATTTCACACGGAGAGGAGCAGCCAGTTCCCACTGGCATCAATRGCAAGTTTCTCGGGCCCATCAATGTCGGCGAGCGCACATATATAAAAGAAGGCACTTAATGAAATGGCTGAGTATGCGATGCCATTAAGGACAGATTAATGTAATAGACTCAACATGGGGCTACGCCTTAAAACCATTCAGAAAATGAAGTTAGTGTGGGAAGTGGCTGCCTCTCCATTAAGAGCAGCCTCATGCAGGGAGACGGTTGTGTCAGGTTTCTAACCTGTGAGGTTTCAGGGAGGCTTCCAGGCGGGGATCCACGTCGCAGCACTGCCAGGTTTGGCCGAAGCTGCCCGTGGATTTCCCGTGGTCCCAGGTGCCCGGTCTCCCACCCTGGAGCCGCGGGCATCTCACCGTCCCTGGCAGCTTGTGCTGGGGCACAGTAACCGGTTCGTCTTACGAAGAAATCAACTTCTGGATGTTTCTTTGTAGCAGGCAGCCAGTATGGGTGGCAGAGCACCAGTTTACCCTTCTGTCTGCATGAAGCATAACATAACCTATAGGTTACTGCCAGCTTTTTGGATTATGGATAATCAGYATATATTGCTCCCTGCTGCAGCCTTGCTATGCCTTGGTCAGTGGATTGAAAAACATGGATAACAGGGATAATCACCAAACGTGTCCAAAAGAAGCAGTCACTTCTCCAGTTTCTTGGCAGTTAGAAATTGCTAATTCCAGAGCCCTCCCAGTCTGGTGGCTCCTCGCTTACTGCTCTCGCTCTGCTGCCCACAGACACTCATCCTCAAGTTTTGTCCATGACAAAACTCTAGCTCTTCCCAAAGTATTATCATTATACCTACACTGTCCTGCCTGGCACGGGTGATGGACCCATGGATGGTTCAGCATGGACCTCATCCCAAGCAAACCTCGGTTTCCAGCAGATAGCAAGTCATCGGCTCCCACTCACCGGTGGGAGCAGAGAAGCTGAAACTGTAGGGCAGCAAGAAGCAGGCACCACGGTTGGGATCCCTGTAGAGACACATTGAACAGGAAGCACAAGAGAACAGAGYGCTCCTAGGGTTCAGAAGAGAAAGTGCATGGGCTATTTCACAAGCAAACGGGCAGTGCTGCCCCTGAGCTACTCTCTTCACCCGTGGCATCTTCTGAAAACATCTTCAYGGTGTGCTGTGGTCAGTGGTGTCACAGGGAGGTGACACTTGGGAAACCAGCAAGTGTCCTTCATCTTAATTCATCACTAGGAGTAGYTGAAGTTAAATCTGCTTAGGTGGTGTCTCCTGTGCAGACTTAAGAATTGACTAGCAAAGAACAAGGAGCTCTGAAGACCTCAGCCTGGCTGGAGTTGTCTTCCTCTGCCACCACCAACCATATTTTTCCCAAATTGAAAGTTGAAAAGGAACAGYAAGAAGACTGTTAACAGCAGGAGAGGCTTCTTGACATGAGATTTTACAATTATTTCCTTTGGGGATAACTAGAAAATGAATTCTTGCCTGCTTTGAGTAGCTCGGGAAGATGCAAATCCAGCTCTCTTTTGCAGCCCTGAAAGCACAAAATGCACCTGCACCCCTGRTTTGCCAAACCCACAGAAGCTCCAGCAGAAACGCGTTTGTCCCCTGAGATACTGGTCTGCCAGCGCGGCGCCTGACAGCTCACTCCGGAGCAGATTAATTTTATGATTTATCTGAAATGTCATGTGAAAATTCTTCGCAGCAATCCAAACCTAGCTTTGTTACAGAGCACGAGCGTCCTGTATTAGCCAAGCCATCTGCAACGCAGAATAAAATCTCAGGTTTTCCTGCTGCAGTATGAATGGCTCCTATTTCCTCTTACKGACCAACCGCCCTGGAAACCCGAGGGGAAGAAAAGAGAAGAAAGCAGGGAGAAAGAAAGAAAGAACTGAGCAAGCTAAGAAAGTCGGAGCCCTTGAACGACCTGTGGATGTTTGCTGACAGGATTATAGCGGAGTTCCTCATTTCCTAGAGCGTTATCCACAGTAAACAATGCCTTGGTCTTTAAGGCCACTGTTTTGCCACTTACGGGAGCTGTTCAGCAATTGGGTGGCTGAAAATAAAGGCCAATTTTCTGAATGCTAGGAATGAAAGTAGGACTTTATGATTATTTGCTGAATCCAATTTCAGATTACAATCCTGATCTCAGTGAGGACTAGAAATATCTTACCTGAGGAAGGAAGTCCAAATATCATGCAATCCTCAAAAAATCGGCCTTGAAGGAGCTTCCCGAGGTTATCTGCTCCATGCCCTGCCACCAGGCAGCACCGGCTCCTCCTATCTCATTCTCGATATCTCATTCTTGACAGATGTTTGCTTAACCTATTCTTAAAAGACCTCATGTAATGAAGACTCCTGCTTCTCCTGCTGCAGCTATTCCACTGCCAAACTGTCCTCGCTATTGGAAAGTTTCTGCTGTGGTTAGCCTGCATCTCCTTTGCCCTAAAGAAGCCCACTGTCACAGGCCTGCTCTGCAACGCCATGCGCCTTCTGTAGCTGTCCTTCCTGCCTACTTCAATTTCCTCTCTTCCCTCACCTTTTCTTCTCCAGATGAAATAACCAAAGTGGCCTTTTTTTTTTTTTTTTTTTTTTTTTTTT
>NW_028186217.1:813274-815774 GCF_003343005.1 Rhea americana
TTGTAGGCGATTTTTTTGTGCCTCTGCTCTTTCTCCTTTCTCACTTCCTGGCTTTTTTGTGCCTCTGCTCTTTCTCC
Organism: Rhea americana; assembly: GCF_003343005.1. NCBI lineage: Eukaryota > Metazoa > Chordata > Aves > Rheiformes > Rheidae > Rhea > Rhea americana. The sequence goes on from NW_028186217.1 coordinate 813,352, forward strand.
TTTCTCACTTCCTGGCTACGCCGTCTGTGAAACGCCGTGTCCCAAGCTGGACATCCTGGTCTAGCTGAAGCCTTCCTGATGGTGACCAGCAGAAGGATCATTTTCTGTCTTGCAGGCTATATGCCTGCTTATATGTTGGAGCAGTACGTTAGCCTTTTTCATAAGAGCACTCTCCAGAGGCAATATATTTTAGAAGCATAAATGTACTCTTGTCCTTGAGGCTGAAGTGGGCTCAAGTGGATGACGGCACATGATCGACGGTTGCGTGTGGGAGCCCGTTAGGGCCGTTGCGTGGCGTTTCTCCTCTCCGCCTCGGTCCTGGGGGATGCGGCRAGGCGGCGGCTGCTCCGCGAGCGATTTCACTGGCGTCCCCGGTTGTGTTGGGAGGTCCCGAGCCGCGCTGGCACGAGGCGGAGGCCACCACCTCCTCTGGGCCATGGGGGAAAGCTCCTGAGCCTGATGTCCTCTATCGATAACACGGGCTTACATGGCTCTGGCAAACAACACGCGTGTCTCAGACGCGTCGCGGTGGGTTACGTTAGCGTCCCCGGCACGGCCGTCCGCAGCCTGCCGCCCCCGGTGCGACCCTCCGCCCTGCGCCACCCGGCTCTCCCCTGCCCGTCGCCCGACAGGGAGGGGTCTGCGCGGCCAAAACTCAGAATAACTTGATTTCAGGCTTGAAACGATTCCCGGCMGGCTCTGCAAGGTGAATACCCGTGACTGCATATCCCGCTGCAAAATTTGTGGACTGCCTCTTGCTTTCGCTGTCGTGGGTGCGAACCAGGAGGTCTTCCAGGGAAATCGAGAGGAGCGGWAGTGGTGGGGACAGCATTGGTGACTCCAGCAGCAGACACACTCTTTTCAACGAGTTTACTGGATTTTTTGTGGGTGTCACATTGCTTTGTTACAACAATCTCCAACAAACTAGGTCTACCTAAAGTGGATTAATTTAAATCGAGTGTTTATCCTYTCTAAATGTCACAAAAAGGCTGCTTCAGCTTTCTGAGCGAGCGAGCGAGCGATCCGGGCCGTGGTCGCAGGGTCCCTCCCCACCCGTGTTTGCCTTGTCAATCCGATCAGCGTTAGCAAGACGCCGGAGCGGCCGTTCGCCCGCTCCTCGCTCCGGCGAGCGCCTCCCTGGCCCTCCGCGCGCTTCGTCCTCCAGGATTTGATGGGCTGAGATAAGGAAAAGGCAACTTTCCCCTTTCTGAGGGAGCCGGGCATGGAYGGAGCTGGCCCATGTGTTCCCGCATGGCAGCCCCGGCGCTGGCTCTGCTACCATGGGCTCACGGATGAGAACGGGACGGAGACACCGAGTGGGAACCGCTGGGACAGAGCCGGAGCAGGAACCTCCAAGCCGGAGCCGCCAGGGCAATCACATCTGCAAAAGGCGCCCTGTGTGGCTGGGGGGCCGGATCTGCCTTCTGGGGGGGGCGGATCTGTGTTCCCAAGGGGCCAGATCTGCATTCCCTGGGGGATGGATCTCTGTTCCTGAGGGTTCCCAATCTGACAGTTCCAGATCTGCGTTCCTTAATGTTCTAGATTTGTGTTCCTGAGGGTTCTGGATCTGTGTTCACAAATGTTCTGGATCCATGTTCCYGAGGGGCCGGATCTGTGCTCCTGAGGGTCCACATCTATGTTCCCCAGGGGATGGATCTCTGTTCCCAAGGGTTCCTGATTTGTGTTCCCAATAGTTCCAGATCTGCATTTTTAAAGGTTCCAGATCTATGTTCCTGAGGGTTCTGGATCTGTGTTTGCAAATGTTCTGGATCCATGTTCCTGAGGGGCCAGATCTGTGTTCCTGAGCRGATGGTTCTGTGTTCCCAAAGGTTCTGGATCCAGGTTCCCAAGGGTTCTGGGTTTGTGTTTCCAAGCAGATGGATCTCTGTTCCTGAGGCTTCTGGATCTGTGTTCCCAAGGGTTCCAGGTCCATGTTCCCARGTAGATGGATCTCTGTTCCTGAGGGTCTGGATCCGTGTTCCCAAGGGTTCCAGATCTATGTTCCTGAGGGTTCTGGATMTGTGTTCCCAAGCRTTCCAGATCTGTGTTTCCAAGTGGATGGAGCTCTGTTCCTGAGGGTTCTGGATCCATGTTCCCAAGGGTTCTGGGTTTGTGTTTCCAAGCAGATGGATCTGTGTTCCCGAGGGTTCTGGATCTGTGTTCCCAAGGGTTCCAGGTCCATGTTCCCAAGCAGATGGATCTCTGTTCCTGATGGTTCTGGATCCGTGTTCCCAAGGGTTCTGGATCTGTGTTCCCGAGGGGCCRGGTCTGTGTTCCCAAGGGTTCCAGATCTATGTTCCCAAGCAGATGGATATCTGTTCCTGAGGGTCCTGGATCTGTGTTCCCAAGGGTCTCGGATCCGTGTTCCCAAGGGTTCTGGATCTGTGTTCCCGAGGGGCCGGGTCTGTGTTCCCAAGGATTCC
>NW_028186217.1:818370-819937 GCF_003343005.1 Rhea americana
GTCCTGTGGGGGACGTCCGGTGGGAGACGTCTGGTGGGAGATGTCTCATAGGAGACACCCCATGATGCTGCTCTTCCGGGGAGCAGTGGGCCCACGAGGAGCACGTGGGCCAGAGCCCGGGGGCGCAGGGGAGGCGCTTCCCAGGTGCCGGAGGGGCGGCGGGAGCCAGCAGCGCCCGGTGCCTCCGCGGCGCGGGGCCGAGGAGCCGAAGGGCTCGGGGCCACCACCGGTCCCACGTGCTGCTCGCGCGGAGGCGGTGCRGAGCAGGCTCTGGCGAGCTGGCTCGTCCTCCGTCTCTCGAAGGGGGCTCCGAAGCCCCGGCGGCGGGCCTGGAGCCCGCGTGTCTCTGCCCGTGCCGGGGCTCCTCCCGCAGTCCCCAACTTTCGGTAGAAAACAAACCTCGCTGTTGCTCTGGAAGCCGCTTTTTAAAGGCTCCACCAGGAGCTTGTTCGAAGACCTGCCCAAAGCACCCTGCCCAAAGCACCCTGCCCGCAGGACCCTGCCCGCAGCACCCTGCCCGCAGCACCCTGCCTAGAGCACCCTGCCCAAAGCACCCTGCCCGCAGGACCCTGCCCACAGCACCCTGCCCGCAGCACCCTGCCCACAGCACCCTGCCCACAGCACCCTGCTCGCAGCACCCTGCCCACAGGACCCTGCCCACAGCACCCTGCCTAGAGCACCCTTCCTAGAGCACCCTTCCTAGAGCACCCTGCCCAAAGCACCCTGCCCGCAGCACCCTGCCCGCAGCACCCTGCCTACAGCACCCTACCTACAGCACCCTGCCCACAGCACCCTACCTACAGGACCCTGCCCGCTGGACCCTGCCCACAGGATCCTGCCTACAGTACCCTGCCCACAGCACCCTGCCCACAGCACCCTGCCCACAGCACCCTGCCCGCAGACGGGCTCTCGGTCCTCGCTGCTTCGCCGCGGGAACGCACAGCTCCCCGCAGCCGGGCGGGAGCAGGAGCGGCCGCGGCCGGCAGCACCCTGGCTGGAGCTGCTCTCTGACCCCGCTTCTGCCTTCCTCGCGCGCGCGCCGGTGTTTCAAAGCGTTTCCCCCAAACGGCTCTGCCTTTTCATTTTTGCGAGAGAGGAAGTAGAAATCGCGTCCCTGTCGCTGTGCCCGTCTGGTCCTGAAACAGCACGGGCTGAAGAATCCGCCTCGAGGAGGATCTGGAGGAGCTCGGCGGCGCCCCGCGGCCGGGCGGGCACGGACCTCCTGCCCCGCACCGCGGGACGGACCCGGGGACGCCGTAAGGCGGCCTCTCCGCCAACACCTTTCAAGAGGGAAATAGATGTTGCCACACATGATCGTGTTTCTTTTCTTCTTTTTTCCCACAGAAGATGATTGTTATAATGCTGTGAAATGCAACAATATTGGCAAGAAACTGGTCTTTGTGTCATTTCCCCAGTCATGTTTTTTATTAGATTAGAAGTGAGGYTGATAAAAATACCCTCATCGAGACCGCAGCCCGGTGAAGCTCGGGGAGAGGTCACGGCCGCGCGAGACGGCGCGTGCCGCTGGGGAGGACGGGCCTGCGGGCAGGCGCGCGCCCCTGCGGCT
>NW_028186217.1:820177-827678 GCF_003343005.1 Rhea americana
TCCTCGGCCCGGGGCGCTCGCCGTGCTGCTGAGAAATGCAGACGGAGAATACCAAATAACGACGGAAACGCAACAATTTGCGGCAAGACAGCAACGACCGCGAGTGCCTGCTGCGCCCGTGAGCCTGGAGACGTCTGGCAGCGCAGGGCGACGCGGAAGAGGCTGCCGCGGAGACGGGCCAGGCCGGTGCCTCCCGCAGCGCCGGCGGCCGGCGGCCGTGTGGAGAGGGAAGGGAAAACGCCCAACGGCGGGAGCGGCGGAGCGAACGCTGACGGAGTGGTGCGGACAGGGCTGCGGTCCAGATCCGGCGGCCGTCCTGCCGGAAGGAGCCTGGGGAGCTGGAAGGGGCTCGGGGCGCAGCCGGAGACCCGGGAGACCTGCCGGGAGATGTTGGAAACCGGGGCTGAGCCAGCCGGGAGGACGTGAGGAGGCGGCTCGACCGCGCGCTGCGCGTTCCWGTCTAGCTTTAAAGCGAATGCGCAGTAAAGTGCGGTGGCGGCAAGCTGAAACTGCATTAATTCAGACCAGAATGCAGTTAAATTTGTGAGGGCAATTAGCTGCCAGAACAACGTATCGGTGGACAGCGTTCACCCGCCCCGTGCCCGGAGCAGACTCGTCSAGGGAGGCGAGCGGCGCGACAGGGGCTCGGTGCGGAGGCCGCCGGGCCAAGGCCGCGTCCGGCCGTGAAGCGGGCTCTGCCCGCGCTGCCGTGTCCCCTCCGCCAAGCCCGGGGCAGAGGGGCCGGCTTGGCGCTGCTCCGCTCTCCGCTCGCGTCCGGCCGGAAAGGCAAGGGGCCGCGGGCCTGCCGCCGGCCGCGGGGCGCTCCGCCGGGACGGCCGGGTCGAGGAAGGCGCCGAGCCCTGGCAGCCGCGGGGCGGAGGGGCGCGTCCGGGCTCCTCGCTCTCCCCTTCCCGGGAGGAAGTGCTGGTGCCTCCGAACACTCCTCTTCTGCCTGTGTGTGTGAATTTTTTGCATCTTCAGGCAGGCATTAAAAAGCACCTGAAACATTTACAKTTCACTATTAGTTGTTTGCTTATGTAACAGTCATCATGAAAGGTGATATAATTGTAGCCCGTGCTTAATTGCTGCCTGATTTAACCAGAATCTGCTATTTGTAACAACTTTTATTTGAAACTTGTATTACTCCAGGTGAAGTTTAGGACTGTTTTGTTTGTCATGCAAGGCACTATTGCAAGGAATTGCACAAAAACCATGCATGTCCTCAATGTATGGGACAGTGAAATCGTAAGCTTACATCATGCAAGGCATTTTAACTTCTCATTGCTTTTCTTCTACTTAGCGAGTCAAGAAAGAGTTGTCAGTAACAATTTCCTGAGTGATTTTTAAAACCCATGAATCCCTCCCTTATTAGTTTTAATAAAGAGTCACTGCTCCCTAAGCTTGCTTGGAAAATTATTACCTATCAGCAAGACAGAAGACAAACATATGAGCTATTGACAGCAGCAGCAAGTAGGTCCTTCATGATGGCTATTAAGAGACAAGAGTTGTTTTTTTTCCCAGCCTACCTGAAATTAAGTTCTTTTTGAAGATCGGCACTCTACCGAGCTGTTGGGAGGTCACTTCAGACAATCTCAAAATGTCTGTGGAGCAAATTGGTTTAAAAAAAGATCTGATTAAGCTGCACCCTTAGGCAGGCGCACCGATGATGTGAACGCCAGGTGAAAGCGGGACGAGACCCGCTCTTGTCCATGCAAACCTGCTGAAGCAGGAACGCCCGCAGCACTCGGGCTGCTCGAGCACGGCAGCACCTCCACCCTCTTCCAGCGTATTGTACCTTGGCTCTGCACAGGGTGGGTGCTGCCTCCCTCCACAGGGAGCAAGGACTTCCCTGGGAAATACTGACAGGAGTGCGCTGCAATCCATCAGATTCCAGGTAAACCCGATTCGCACGGCATGGTGTTTCCTCACCCTTACGCAATACAGCCTATTGGCCGGAGAAGGATACGTAAACTTTCACCTCTTCCCAATCGCTTTTTCTTGCTAGTCTGGGAAAATAAAGACCGTCACATAGAGGAACTGTAACATTTTGTTGCATTAAAACCACACGTATACTCTGTGGAAGCTGTCTGTGTTTCACACTTGGACGCACTGAATTTTCAGGGCATCTCCAGGTGCTAGAAGAGGCTCCGCGTGCYGGCAGGACGGAGGTGCCCAGCAGACGGACGCCACCCGGGATGCTACTGACCGAAGCGTGTGGTGAGCGTCAGCCACTGCCTCCTGCCTGTCACGCGGCCGTCACCATGCTGCTGGAGTTTTATATGACACGAACAATTCTCAGAGTTGTATTGAGTTTATTTTTTTCTAACCTTCAGCGAGGAAAAAATACAGTCATAATGCAGAGTTCCAGCTATTTGCAGAGAAAGGAGGGGGACCGGCATAATTCAGATTTGGGGAGCTGATAAGCTAAATTTACCATTGTGTGTGGTCAAGCTGCTATTGATGCTTGAGAGTTTCCAATTGCTGGTAATAGACTGGGGAAAAAAGATAATGTGTTTGATCGATCAGCATGGACAAATTTCATTTAGGGGATCAATAACAGTTTATACTTGACAGAGCGGAGGGACCACATTTATTTTTCCCTTTGATTGAATAAATGTTTTCAATGAGACTGCAAATGTAAAGCAATCCTAACCATTTCTTAACTTGAGGCACAGCTTCCTGCTCCAGTGTTATTGCAAGCAATGTGTATTTAAAACTAATACACAGWACGACAGATAGCCAGAGGCTGGAACTGCTGAATGAAACTAATGTGCAGTTTATCACAACAGAAGACATGGAAAGAGCATAGGCTGGTTTCCTTGATTCCCCGCAACATGAAATACAGGAAAGAGACATCTTGGGAAGAATTTTGACTGAGTTTTTTCTTCTTTCTGTATAAAAAACAATTCCATCAAACCTCCAAGAAATGAAAAGACATGGTTTGTGGGAGGATAAACATAGAAAAGAAACCAGCTATGATTGCGTTAGCAGGTGTTGTCTCTGTTTCTAAGCAGTCACCATCTCTCTAAGTTCTCCAGCGCCAGCGTTAAGGATGCAGGGCTGGGTCCGCAGCTGGTCAGCCGAGGACCGGCCTGGCTGGGGACACCAACGTGTGCTGGCAGGCGCTGCGGCTGGGGCCTGCGCGACTCTAATGTCTCTCTGTGGCAAGTTTTGTACGACCTGTATGAACCTTGTAAGTGCACATTACTGATCAGCAAACATACAGTAAACCCATGGAGACTCCCTCATATAGGTAATGAGAGGTCCACAGATTTCAGTCACCTTCACACAGACTTCTCCTGTCCTCAGGTTTCACATTGGCGAGCACAGTGACATCCTACCTTGCCCGACTCGCACATCACCTGGTGGACATCACCTCTGAACTGCTGCCTGTTCCTCCAGGTAGGCACCGAACACGCCTGAAGGTCCCTCCACTTTCAGACCGGCCGTTGCCATCGCCTCCTGAAGACTGCCAGAACTTGCTCAAATGGCTGCTCCTCATAGCTGCAGAATGCAGATTATGTGGGAATGTAAAACCTTTAAAATTTCCTCTCGGAGCAGAGCTCTTCTCCGATGGTGGGAGCGGAGCCCGTGCCCCATCGTTCCCAGCCGTTGCTCTCACCGTATCCCTGGGAGGGACCCTGGGGTGGATGTCCACCCCGCGCACCCAGGGCTGGCTTGCCRTAGGTGGGTGAGGGGCCCTCTGAGGAGACTGTTTGAGGAACATCATATATATGTTCCTAGAGGACTGACAGCTTCTTCTCCACTCACAGGTGCCATATTCCCAGWGACTGTCACGGATCCGTTTGACATTCCTGTGGGCTGGAGCTTTGCTTGAGAAGCTTTTAACTAGCTGGGAGGAGCATTGCAACAACAGCGATGACAACGAGAGGTGACRGGACCTTTCTCTGCCCACGTATCCGAAGGCTCTCAAGGTGAGATCGCGAACTCCTGCAGAGCCGATGGCTGCGTTTCAGAAATTGTTCATTCTAGACCCATTTGATTCAGTAACATATGTTGGTCTTGCAAAAGCGTTCCCAAACAGGGGATCATTAAATAATGTACTTAGTGATTGTAATAGTTAATGCTGACTTTGGCTTTTATACCCGAGGGAGTTCTCACCTCCCTCCTTGCAGGTTTTGCCGTGCTGTATCAAAGGGAGGGCAGGCYTGCGCACCTCCGTGTTCCGGATCCRTTTTTAAAACTGGAGCAGGGCATAAGCTCACAGGGTAGGAGCAGTCGACCTAGCAGCAAAGTTAAGCAGAAGCTTCCAGTTGAACCTGCTTTTACAGGGAAAGTTAGTTTTGTTAGATTTTCCTTTTTAATGCAGATTCTTTCCCTCCTTTTTTGTTGTTGTGTTTTATGAACTCTCTCTTAAAGAGGCTTAAAATCAAATTTGGCTGGTGGCACATAGTAATTAAGTTCCAGATGACGCAGATGATAACTTTCCCTTGCAATATGGAGCAAATGCCAATAATAAATGCAGCTAGTTTCTAGCTCCAGATGCATCAGATTGTTTCGTTAGCTGACTTGCTCATCAAAGCGAGAGAGCTGAAATAGCGAGAAGCCTGTTTCTAACAGGGATCTGTGGCCCAATGACTATTTTAGGCATGCAGTTTTGAATTGTTTAAAATGCATATTGTCTGTGTACATTTCAATAAGGCAAATGCCAAGTATGAATGCCTTAGGGCTCCTCGTATGTCAGATGATTAAGTCTTCAAGACTTGCAGCCATGGGTCATTATCGATGGTACTTCCAGGTCACTGTACGCACAGCAAAGTTAGAGGCAATGGTTGACCTTTTGACAGCACTGCAGGGTAACACAGCTTCATAAGACATAAATAATCATTTCTAATTTGTTTTTGTGAGGGATATTTATTTAAAAATGCAAATACATTATAACATATGTGACTTAAGGATATTCAGATGGGAAAGCAGAACGCATTTCCTCCCATTCTTTTTCCCTAGTGAATTTCCAAATGAAATGCTTAATGGGGAAAAAGAGAAAAGATGGAATAAATAATAATAATAATGAAGATCACTTACCTTGTTCTCTTTAGAGTTGTCTGTACCTTTTTGTCAATGACATGCTCTGTGCAAAGAATCTTCTCGCCCCTGCATTAAGTTTGTGATATTAACACGGAACATACACGAAATTGCTGGTCAGCTTTGTTTCATTTCACGCACAACGTATAGCATAAAGATATTGCACGTATGACCTTCTTTTATACATAATATGTACTGTAGTGCACACAAAATCAGTAAGCTTTCAAGAGTCTTCTTTCTCTTGTCTTGAATAAATTCTAAAACCAGACCTTTTAAAATCCTGCCTATTGCACTTTGTGGTGACCTGTCTTAAATGTAGAAGCCATTGGTTGACTTTATTTTTATCCTTACAGGAAGAATAGTTGTTTATAAAACTCAACAAGCATAAAACAATATGCTTCAGGATTATAAATAGCATTTGAAAAGGTTTTGCGATTGCACACTATCACCTGAAATGCTATAGGGCAAAATTCTTCATCTTTATTCAGGTAAATGAGGACTTTTGATCAAGTAAGGACAGTCAGAGATTCAGAATATGGCCAATAATAATTCAATAAATCAGCAATGATACGATCTAATGGTGTTAAGCTTCCTTTCAACACATAATCAGTAAGCACTTAATTGTTAGGAGTTGTATAATTAGAACATTGCCACATAGGCGCTGTGCATATTGTAATGCTATAATTTCCTGTATTTGCAGTGGTGAGAGCTTTCATCAGAAGCAAGCTATCAAACTGCAGCTCATCAAACTASCTATGATGTTAATGCATGTTTTGTAGGTGTCTGACGAGTCATTTAAAGCAATTTTTAGAGTCCTTAGTACAGTAAGTGGGTAAAATAGAAAGTACAGATATTTATAGAGATATTCATACTCTATAAAATGGATCTTGAAGTTACAAGAAGTAAATGCACACACAAACATGAAGGGATATGATGAATTAATGTTGCAAAGTAAATGGGGATGAGACGCAAACAATCTCGTCAACCCTGCAACTGTGTGCAGCCGTAGATGTGCAGCTTCACGTACTGGTCTCAGGCTTGGTTTGAGGATTTGCATCTTCGCAGACACATAAATTGGATTTTTTTTTACTATGACATGGATAGGGTTGGGTTTTGCCTTCTCTGTGTCTTATCTAAGGAAGTCTGGAGTTCATGTGCTGATGCCGTGGTGTGAGCGACAGTGTGGTCAACAGGGCTCTGCGAAAGGACAGAACATTTGTGGCAGGAACCTTCTGCTGGGTCTCCTGCTCTGCAGAAGATGTRGCTTCTCTCCACGTTGCAAAGAATAGACTGTTGAAAAAGTTTGGGAGGGGAAGCTCTGTCTCCACACACCACATACCAGTGGGCTGGCTGTGGTTGCATAAGATTTTTTTATGCAGCAGATGGTGTGCTATTTCAGAACATGTATTCTTATTTCTGGTCCATTTTCCTATGTGGCTTTTAGTGATATTTTTACATATTCATCAGAGCAGTCAGAGCTCGCTGTTTCTGACACTTGTCTTACGTTGTGAGCATGTGTCACTGTTGTGTTGTACTGCATACGTGGTGATGATGAGCATGATAGAAGGGAGAGGTGTTCCTACTGCAACGTGTTTTCAGTCTTACGAGGTCATGTCCAAGAAAGCGTGCTGCCAGGAGACAGTAGTCTGWACGGCTCTGCCAGCACCTTCAGAAATGTTCCAGCTCAGCCTTCAGCACTGCTCGCTGTACCGGCAGTGCCAGGCACAGCAAGGCGGCACGCGTGCCGCAGGTGGAAAGAGCACAAACCCACCTTGCAAGCGTGCCGTCGTGCCCGTGTTTGCTATCGCGCATCTTTGAAGCAAGTGCGGCATCAGGACACACGTTGCTGGAGAGAGCCGCGGTGCGGGACAAGAGGAACCAAGCCGGGGCTCTGCCCCGGGCCGCGCACGCTGCCGCTGCGCGGAGCCCGCCGGTGGGGCGGCGCTGCCGGCGGGGAGAGGGACCCCGCGAAGAGGAACCGGGCCGGSGAGGACGGGCTTCGCCTCCGAGCCGTCTCCTCCAGGAGGCAGGCCCGCAGCGACCGGCGGAGCACAGCATCTCCGCCCCGCGGCGGCTGCTCCGTCGAGCCTTGGGCCACGGGCGTCCCCGCGGCCGGGCAGCGCTTGACCTCCTGCTGCCCTGGGGCGGGACGCCGAAGGGAGGCAGCGCCGGGACAGCAGGAAGGGCCGGCTGCTCCGAGCCGAGCCGGGCCGGGCCGGGAAGGGCGCAGACCACGGGGAGCCCCGTCCGGGGCCGGGGCAGCAGGAAGGGCCGGCTGCTCTGAGCCGAGCCGGGCCGGGAAGGGCGCAGACCACGGGGAGCCCCGTCCAGGGCCGGGGCAGCAGGAAGGGCCGGCTGCTCCGAGCCGAGCCGGGCCGGGAAGGGCGCAGAGCACGGGGAGCCCCGTCCGGGGCCGGGGCAGCAGGAAGGGCCGGCTGCTCCGAGCCGAGCCGGG
>NW_028186217.1:827968-828552 GCF_003343005.1 Rhea americana
GGGGAGCCCCGTCCGGGGCCGGGGCAGCAGGAAGGGCCGGCTGCTCCGAGCCGAGCCGGGCCGGGAAGGGCACAGACCACGGGGAGCCCTGTCCGGGGCCGGGACGCGTCTCCTCTCCCACCGCAGTGGCAGCTCTGCCCCTCTGCGCTCGGCGCGAGCCCGGAGCAACGGCCGCGAGGACAGCTCGGGTGAGCAAGGCGTCGCTGCCCCACGGAGACGCCTGCGTGCACCGAAAAGGAGCACCGGCCGTTTTGTGGGCGCTCCGGAAATTGCTGCGACGTTTGGCGACAGTTTGCTTGCTGCAGTGACCCATCGCCTCTCGGCCGGTAGCACCGCGCGGCGGGTCCGGCGAGCGCTGGGACCGCAGACCCCGGGCCGCAGCGCTCCGAGCGGCGCCAGGCACTAGAGGCTGCAGAGCTGAAAGCAGAGCACAACCCCCGAGAAGCAATGCTGCAAAACGGGCTTGAGAACTGCGGGCTCGGGAACGAAGACGCGGCAGAAGGCAGCACGGTTCGGTCGCGCGGGTCCGGGAGGCGCCGTGCCCGGGAGCGCCCCGCTCCGCCGGCTCGCCTCCCGCGCCGCCC
>NW_028186217.1:828582-833917 GCF_003343005.1 Rhea americana
CGGGGCGCCACTTCCCGCCGCCGCCGTTTCGGACCGGCTCCGGGCCCAGGCGCCGAGCAGAGCTGCGTGGAGCCGGGAAGAGCTGCGCAGCGCCGCGCTCGGGGAAGTCGGCGGGAGCCGGTACCGGCTCAGAAGCCTTTCGCTCGGAAATGCTCCTTCTCTTGGGTTGGAGAGCTCGTTTTTGGCCATTCCCAAAGGTGGCGGGTCCTTTTGCTCCTCTCCTTTCCAAACAAAAACCCAATCTTCGGGCTGTGTTTCCGACGCCTCCGCGGCCCCTTACCGGCCTCCACGGGGGCAGACGCCTTTGCTCCGACCCAGGGCGCGCGCTGAGCCGCGGGCGGCTCCGCTCCTCGCTGGGGCGCGAGCACGGCCGCGGGCCCCTCCACCCTCTGCGCCTCCAGCGTGGCTCCCCTCTTCCTCCCGTGTTAGCTGAAGTACTAGTTTCATTTCAATCATTAAAGAATACCACAAAATATAGAGGATGGGTGATGTACCAACTTAACATCTCTGGAGCAACCGCGGGTTATGGAATTTCCTGACTTCCGAGCGCTTGATCCTGCAACATTAACATTGCATTAACACTGGGGGGTTTTGCATTTAATTTTATAAAGGCCAGGGGGAAAATAAGCTATTTCCCTGCTGCCCATATGTGAAATCCATGCTTAAGTGCACATTGGGTCAACCCCTAACCAGATGTAAGTACACAGCCAAGTTATTGGATTTCTTGATGATGAATAGAGATCAGAAAATGCACCTGTAAGGCTACAGAGAGATTTGCATAAAAATGAAGATTATGTACACCTGCATATATAAAATATTGATGAACAGAATCAACTGTATGTATGTAAAAACCATAACACTAGTTTTCAAATAAAGCAAGGCACAGACATTTTGAACATAAATCTCCTCMCCGTGGGCTGGCAGTAAGGGGAGAAGCTGGTAGCCGGGTCCTTGTTAGCTGATTTGATTTCCTGGCACATAAATCAGCGGGAAAGGTGCAACAGCTCTCACGTGTCAGTCGGTTCAAGATTAGGCTATTAAACGCACTAATTACTGCTTATCTTTGGCTCCGCATCCAAAAGGCTTAGGTTACGGGAGAGTTTCAGAACAACAAGATCAGAGAAGCTAATTGGAGCGGGTCGCGGCAGGAAACCCAGGAGCAGCGCTGCACCCCGCGGGGTGGGCGAAGCCCGGCCTCGGTGCCCGGCCTCGGTGCTCGGTGCTCAGCCGCGGCGGCCGCCCGGGAACGGCCCCGGCCACGCAGCGCCCGCCGGGCGCGCGCCCCGGAGGACGGGGAGACCGGCGGGCTCCCGCGGGCGCCTCGCGYGGGGAGGGCGGCGGAGAAAGCACGCGGGAAAGGAGCCCTCAGCAAAGGAGGTTAGAAAACACCGGCGACGAGTATTTTAATTCATCTGCTCTGACACGAACAGGAACCTTCTGTAACAACTGAATATAAATAGAAGTTGGACACAGCAGTACTATATGAATAAATGAATTAATCAATCAATGACAAAACCACACTATGTAATCAAAAGATTTTTCGTGTTAAGATTAATCTAGTGTAATACAYGCCTAAATATTACATAAGTCCCCCTGACACTGAGTTATACGACTGGACGACGGGAAGGGCAGGGCGGGAGCCGGGGGGGGGCGCGTCCCACGGCTCCTCCGCGGGCGGCAGCCCTGGGGCTCTGCCCTTGCAAGCCTGCAAGAGGCTGGACGTTGCCGCAGGACCCTGAGCACCCCGCTCCCGGGGAGAACGACGGCAGCTGAGGGCGCTCAGCACCTTCCAGAGTTGGCTTGGGAGGCTTCCGCTGCAAAAGTTAATTAATCTAATGAGGCAACTTCTCTTGGTATATTATGTGTTCTATATTCTTTCTCCTGGCAAATGATYGCACATCCTAAAAATATAATCTTTATTCTTCATTTAAAGTTATGCTTGGAAGTTGAGGTTAGACAAATTCAGCCTCGAAAGAAAATGTAATTTCCTAGCAGTGAGCATAATTAAACATATGGAACAGCTACCAGGGGAGGCAGCACACCCCCGTGGCTTAGTCATTAAAATGAGATTACGTATCTGTCCACCAGACTTGCTGTAGCGCGGCTTTGGGGCGCCCTCGAGCCCCTGCGGCGCCCGCGGCGTGAGCGCTGCGAGCAGCGGGACCCCGCGGCACAGCAGCACGAAGAGGGTATCGCAGGCGGAACGGCCTTCTCCTCCGGTTTGGGGGACTGCCTCCTCACCCCTCGAAAAGTACTGAGGTAAACGGCCCGGTCCCGTCCGTGAGACTGCGAAAGCCGCTCGTCCTGGGGCTGGGGTCTTACCAACCCCCCCGCGCCCCGCAGGCGCACCCCGCTTCCTCCGCTCCCGCGTCGAACCGGCTGCACGGTGCCCGCACTAGTGCCCAAAGCAGGCATCTCGGAGCGTTTTGGCAATTCAGGCAAAATCGAGGGGCCGCTAAGCAGTAAAAGATGATGTGGTATTTGTTCAGTGCAAGTAAGGTGATGCTACCTGGGGGAGAGCCTTTTGATTTTGCATTTATGTTGTATATTGATTTCCTTTAAAACAGTGACATGGGCTGTTGCTAATATCTGTCTAGTTAATACTTAATGGCAACTCTGCTCTTATGTCTAATGAAGCAGTCTTATAATATATGTAAGAAAACACACTTTTGTACATATAATACTCTGCTTTCTTTTTGCATAGTTTTAATCCCAATGTGCATAGATTTCAACTGAAAAAAAATGGGGAGGGAGGAAGGGATCAAATATGCTTTTCCGAGAGCTTCCCGCAAGGTAGCTGCAGGTTAGCTCTGGCTTGCACTGCAGGCTCAGGAGAAAGAGCGTCACCTCGTTTTGCAAGAATCTCACAGGAACAGTCACGACTAAACTTTTTTGCAGCACTTTTCTCTGCAGAATTATCCACAGCGAAATGTYCCCCTCGAACGGAAGGGAAAGCCAAGAGGTTTTGTGTGACCGCAAGCAACCCGTAAGGTAAGTGGAAGCATCCTCCGTGAACAGGAGGCAACGAGGCTCGGGTGCGCGGGAGGCAGGGAGGCTCTGCCCGGCCCCGGGGAGGCCGCGCCGCTGTCCGGCGGGCGCTCGTGACGCCCTCCTGAGAGCCTGCCCGCGCCCCCGCGCGCCCGCTATTTCCTGAACAGCAGGGAAAACCTGCGGGGGAGACTGTGGCCAGAGCACAGGCCGCGGGGGCGGGAAAGACCTGGCGCGACGCTCGCACGAAGCGCCGCGGTGGTCTGAGCGGCGGGAGCAGTTCTGAAGTGTAACGTTTGCCTCCAGGCATGACYGATGTTTCCAAATGAAATGGAAACTTTGATTTTTCTTGATGGTAAATTTGCCAAAATCTATTTTAATTTACATGAAATTCTCTTTTCCATATATGCTTCCTGCTAAATTTTTCAAACTTTTATGATGTGAGGCATTTTGGGTAGAGACAAGCGGAGACAACGGATGTGGGAAGGAAATTGAAATTAAAAGGCTTTCTCATGGGAGAGCACGAATATGTGGTGAATATAGTGGAATGATGAAATCAGAGCAGCCAGGAGGGGGAGGAAGTGCTCTTTGCAGGAGGACTTTGCAAGCCGAGCCCTGCGCAACCAAGCACGCGAGCCCCCAGCGAGGGCGGGGGTCCACCGGGCCGGGGCCTCYGGCTGCCGGAGAGCTGGCGCCAGCCGCTCGCTGCCCTGGTGCCTCCCTCCGGCARCGCCCGCGGGGTGGGGGAGCGCACGGGGACCCGCTCACCGCCTCCGCGAGCTGCCACCGRCTCCTGCTCGCCCTGGCCCCGCGTTTACCTTCCGCCTGCTTATTCCACCGCTCCGGGCTCTCCCCCCCCCCACGCCCTTGGACGTCCTGCTGGGAATTACTGGAGGTCTTGGCGTGTTTKGCACGGGGGTCGTGCCAAGCGGGGACCGTCACTCGCGTTACAGCAATCCGTACTGCACATTCCCGGGGCTTCCGCAGCCTCTCCGGGCGCCGGAGACGGGTCCGCGGGGGGCGGAAGCCGCCTCGTGTGCCCGTTCCCGACGTCTGCAGTCGCGTTCAGGGGAGGGACGTCCAAGCGGAGCGCAGCGAGGTCCGAAGGGACCGGCGCGGGCCGCGGCGGGGCTGCAGGCGCCCCGGAGCGKCCGCGCTGCCGTGCGTGCTGGCCCTGTGCCCGGCACACGGGCGGCACGAGGTCCTCGCCCCCCGGGCAAGGCCAAAACCGTGCGAGCAGCTGGTAAAAGCAGTCGTAGGAAGCAACACTGGCCGGGGGGGGGGGGGCTGAAAGGGCTATTTGAGCAAAACCAAGTCCTGCACAACAGAAGGCGCACGTAAGCCCAAGGGCAGGGCTCCCGCGTAGCTGTCCCCCCGGGCAGCGCGGAGCAGTGGCCTTGCAGGCGGCTGGAAGGATGCGGAGGCCCAGCCTCCGGAGCGGGAAGGCGCCATCCACGGCTGCCAGCAGCAGGGAGCAGCAGGCAGCGTGCCACCGGGCCAGCACGGGGGACGAGGCTGCATCCCCTGGGACAGGTCTCCTACCCACCACGAGCACCTCTGCCAGCACGGCGCCGAACGGCTGCTCCAGTTTGCACCGCAGCACTGGGGCACGCTTTGGTCTGGGAGCTTTTCTCAAGGCGGAAGCAGAAGCAGCTTTTGGGAGAACCTCTGAGCACTGAGGTACCTGCAAAGTGGTGCCTCCTCCTCCAGGTGTGACAGACAGCTTTTCATTAGGAGGGACAACTCAGGAGTCAGTTCTCCTGTCCCTTGTCCCTACAAACATAGCCATCGTCGCAGGCTGGCCCCAGCCCAGGGCCTGCAGGATAGCTCTGGGCAAACACAGAAACCCTCGTCTCCCACCGGCCTCAGCGCTCTCCCCTGCAGCGTGCYGTGCGGCGCGGTCTGTGTCACCCACAGATCATGGCACTGGTTCAGGCCAGGTGCAGTCAGCACTGCACGTGTCAGCTGTACAGACATCCCTCCGGGCTGGGCGTGCTACAGRCGCAGCCCGTGTATGCCGAAATGGCTCCTGCAGTTGAATTGCAAATTCAAGCCATGGTCCTTGCACCTCTAAACGCTCGRCTGCAGGCGCAAATCAGGTAGTAGGAGGTGCATGTACTCTCTTTGCACCTGCAAAAGAAATGAGCCTTATTCTTTTGCAAATATACCCCATAATGACAAGCATATGTTATAGAACATGATTTTCTACAAACCAAGCATTTGCTGCGTAGTTTATGGTTAAGCCTGAATGTAGTCACAGCTGTCATGGGAATTACGGGTTCCTTGATTTTCATAATTAAAAAGAGAGAGAGGAAAAGAGAGGGGGAAAGGAAGGAGCAACCCAGGG
>NW_028186217.1:834155-838060 GCF_003343005.1 Rhea americana
CCGGGTGGGTGCTCGGCGCTGCCGGCGCGGGAGGAGCCCGGCCCGGCCCGGCCCGGCCCCCCGTTTCCTTCCGCGCACGGTCCCTTGTTAGAAATTCCCTGCAACGCTTCCTTTCCTGCGGAGAACTCCATCTGCCCGATTCGGTGTTTAATTAAATAAAACACATTCCAAATAAAAAGCTTTGTTTTTAAGCTCTTGGGAAATCATTACTGAATAGTGACCTCTCTTAACCCAGATAAAGTTCATGCAGGAGATGTCAAAGCATGAAGCATAGCAAATGTCCATGAGCATGTACAATTATAGGTTTATTAGCAGAAAAAAGCACCATATGATAAAAAAAAAAAAAAAAAGTTTGTACACACAGTGAGTGAAAATTTTCAAAGAACTCAACAAGCTTCAGTGGGGAGTGYGCCTCTAGTTGTGCCTCAAATCTAAACCAGCGCACCTGGGACTGCAGATCTACTGTTTTGTTCCTGATAGCATCAGCAATAAAAACGTCATCCCCATGCGCAGCAGAAGATGAAATGCCATGCATGAAGAATGCACTAGGAGTCAGCYCCAGAAAGAGTTTGGAGAGCAAATGGGATGTCTGCAAGTAACTGTCTTATGCAGATGGAGCCAAAATAGGATCCATAGAGATCGTGTCTTCTTCGTAGTGGTGAAAATAATCCCAGGACTTGAGGAATACGAGTTTCCCTAATTGTGTTCCTCTTTCGTTTACATCTTTCCTAAAAGTGGGCCCCAAGAAATTCAATGGAAGGATGAAGAGATGCAGTTGGACACATTCGTGTCCCTGACGTGGCCCGGACGCCACACATCGCTGTGTCAGAAACGCTTCTTGGGCTAGTGCAGCTGCAGCGATGCCCAAGACAGAGCAGGGCCACTTCGCTCCTGTCCTGCTCTGGACAATTTCTGGCCCCAGCTGTGGCTAAGAGCTTGATCCTGCACTACGGATTGCAACACTCTTAACTTAGCATGGGCTGAATTTCCTCCTCCGCTCAAAAACCTTTGCTGCTACTATTGTTTCTAATCGATTTAAGACCCAGGGAAAGCACTTCGGGGCAAAAGTCTAGGGTGATACCAGCACAACTTTATTTGCAAGTCTGTAGGGAAATACAGGGCACAGTCCTCCTCCTGCTGTCATAGTTTTGGACTCTCTTGAATGCAAGGAGGATCAAAAAGGAAGTGAAAAATCAAAGTAGACCATACAAGGCCCGGCAAAGGAATCCAGAAGAACTGATTGAGCGATGCAAATTGAAGTGTAATTCTGCATCAGTGACACTTGTTTTTTGTCAGCTGCCTACCTCTTGCAAAGCATCCTGTACATTTACAGCTCCGTGCAATTAATAATGTTTCATGAAGGGCATCTTCCTTGCATTGGGAAACAGCTGACATCACATTGACTGTATATCATCCAAAATACAAGTCACTTGGGGAATAAAGCTAAGATCTAATTGAGAAGCTACTATTTATCACTCTTCCTAGAATTATGGAGCACAAGCACCAATACTTCAGGCATACATGCTCTTCTCAAGCACTTGTTTCATCATCATTTTTTTTTTTAAAAAAGGAAATAAAAAGTCTAACTACTTTAAAAAGTGCCTTTGACTTTCAATCATGAACATGTTGCTTATTAGGGAGATGAATTTATAGGTAATGATTTTATAGGTCTTTTATAATCATCCTTTTATAGGCAGATGCCATCAGGTTTGCATAAGTAGTGACATTAACTATTATAGCTTTAAGTAGAAATCAGAGTGCAGAAATGTAAATAACTACTGGATTTTAATATCTAATTAGTGATGCAAAACCTTAGTTGCAATATTTAATTACAAAAAAAAGGTATGTTTCAACATACTCATTCCAAACAAAAGAACTATGCTAATTTTAAAGYGTGCAAAAAGCTGCTGGCTCTGGGCGCTTAGGTGGTGCTCTATTACCGCCTCGCGCGGGTCCGTATCCGCAGCGCGTCTGGGTCTGCGCCGGTTTGTGCGGTTGGATAAGAGCCTGAGACTCAAATCCTAAATCCCGGCTACCTGTGGGGATTAGCCTGTTCAGCTAGTTCGAGGAGGAAGGATTTTTAGTTATTCGACCAGCCTTTAGGACGGTATCCCGGGGGAAATCAGGCGGCATCCCTTGGGCCGGTGAGCGCCAGCGGCGGCCCGCGCAGACCCGCCTCGCTCCGCGGCGAGCGGCCCGGCGCCTCGTCCGGAGAGACGGCCTGCCGCCAACCGAGAGCGCGAAACGCTTCCGCGCCCCATTACGCGGAGATTAGCGCGTTTCTTCCACCCGGATGGAGGACCCCGGTCTCGGACGAGGCAGGGGACGGCCGTCGGGAGCAGGGAGCAGCCCGGAGCACCCCACCGCGCTGCACCACCCCGACCGCGGGCGCGCGGCCCCGCCACCGCGCGCCTCGAAGAGCTGGCGCGGTCGGGGCAGCGGCAGGCCGAGAACCACGTGCTGCCCCCCAAAACGTGCAGGCCCATCCCTCCAAAAAGGGGTGGATAAAACCAGCTACGGCTTCCCCGTGCCTTGCYGCTCCCACCCAGACCGAGCTAACGGAAGTTATTTCTAGTTATGCTCGTGTCTGGGTTAGCAGCGAGCTGAAAACAGGCTTTATCAAGAAATCTAGTCTGCTTTTTTTCCACAATTTTTTAAAATTTGTTCCTGAAGTCTCCAACACAGGCATGTGCCTAATATAACCCGTACGAGCGAGCGAATCAGTGCACCGTAACTGTGCGCGATTCCATTTACTGCCGCGGATCTTTTTGAAAGAACGAATAGGGTATTATGACAAAGTTAAGAAAGCAGGGAGTTAGAAGCGTAGCGAGCATAAAATAATCCCGATGAGCGGGAGCCTGTCACCTCGCCAGCACGGCTCGYGGAGGCGCCCGGGGCGGCTTTCGGAGTAACAAGCAGCTGCGCAACGAGAGGGGAATCGCGCAGCGGCRGTGGGAGGAGAAACTCGAGATTTCTGAGGCGGTTTGGGAGAGGAGCACCGACGCCACGTAATCGAGATTCTGTTGCGTTTGCAACACACTGGCCCTCGTTCCTGAAACTTCAGGAGCAGTTGCCGGGAGTTAAACGATCCTTTGACTCTCATCAGCGCTAGTAATACCTGATCAAAAGTCGGGTACTAGCCATGCAATTACGGGCACAACTCTTTTGCATAAGAAACGCCTTTTAAAAGTTGCAGAGCTCCCCAGAACCAGCGGTTGGGAGGCATTCATTGTGTCACGCGCATTAATTCAGTTGGCACGTTACAATGTTAAACTAAATGACATTATTACAAAGCTGTGCTAAGAAGTGTTGACAGGTCCATATGGTAATTTTACAATGTATAATGAACACACAGACTCCTTTCTTGCAGAAATTTATAGTTCAAATCTATACCCAGGATATCCAGTTTTATTTCCAGAAACTTAAATTGACTTATTACGATGTAGTGAATGTATAAATTAGTTCCAGTAGTTAAACTGAAGCATTTCCCTACAGACTCAATTAGATTCATTAATCTACTGTGTAGACCTGTAAACGGTCCATTGTTCTTTTCCCCCCCAAAATGTCAAAAACTATTTCTCTAACTATAAAATATTTCCTACAAAAACTGTTTTAAATGGTAAGAATTATTTAATATTAGGAACCCAGATCCACAAATTATTTCAGCGCCCTTGTTCTTCTTCAAAAGAAAAATAGGGTTCAGCCCTCGCGAGATAATTCAGTGGGATGGAGGTGGAATTCAGTGTCCTATTAAGCTTAAGACCTACAGAAATAAAAAAGGATCATTTTCTGCACTCACGCAGGAGAATAAATCAGCTGCAGAAGGAGCGCTGCGTGTGTTTTCTTGCCCTGCAGCACGCGCTGCTCTCAGCTTTGGCGCACGGCAGCGGGCCGACGCGGACGCC
>NW_028186217.1:838170-840693 GCF_003343005.1 Rhea americana
CGGGGACCGGCACCTGCTGGCGGACAGCGGCAGAAGCACCGCTTCCAAGAGCGGCCCGCTCCTCCGCTCCTCCCTCTCGGTCCCGCTGCACGGTGAGCTCGATTACACGCCGCTTTCGGAAAGAAAGCAAACCCCGAATCCGGGCGAACCCGGTCTTTTCCTAACGGGCCTCTCGGAGCCGCCGCGCTGCTGCCGGGGTGGCACGACCCGGGAAGGCTCGTGGGGCAGCGGTGCCGGGCACCGGCTCCCCGCGAGAGCCCGGCCCGAGCCCGCGTCTTGCGGCCGGCCCCGAAAGCCCCGTGGGCTTCAGACCAGCCTCAGGGGCAGCGAGCACGCGGGACGGGAGCACGGAGAGCAGCTACCAGGACGTTCTTACTGCACTGGAAAGGTTATTTGTTTCAAAGTGTCACTTCTGATAGGAAAAGCGTCCCTTTTATCCCATCAGACAAAAATCAACTGCTTCGGAACTGCAGGGGTTTGAAATTAAAACTTTCACGCCTCGTCTCCACTGAGGACGACCAGGCGCCTCAGCTTGGTGAAGCAGGAGCTTTCCGCACCGCAAACGGTCTGCGTAGCAGCTGCGACGCAGCCGGCAGCGCCGGACGGGCAGCGGCGCCGGGATGCGGGGACACGGCTGCGCGGGGAGCGCCTGCTCCAGCCGGAGCCCAGCCGGGACCACGGGAGGAGACAGGACGGAGGGAAGAGCAAAGCTGGGTGGAGGGGACCCGCAACGAGGTGTTTGCGGAGCCGCACGGTCCCCGAGGCTCGCGCCGGCGGCGGGCGGCAGGAATCCGGCGACGGAAGGAAGCGCGGGGCTCTGCTCCCCCGTCTTAAATCGCAGAACCGCTGGGAAAGAAGAAATTCCCAACGCTCCCCGAAACTCCTGCTCCGGCAGCGGCAAAGCCCGGTGCGGCCGGGGAGCGAGCTGCCTTTCGTCCCGTCTCCTGAATCGGCGCCGAAATTGCCAGGTCCCGATTCTCAGATCGTTACTGCCGGCGATGTGCAAAGCAAGAGCACCGTATGATTTTTCAGGCACRAGGTCAGGTTTGCAGCATTTGTAGTCATAAAACTTTGGCTCTGACTTTTACACTGAGCAAATTTTATATGGGAGTCGCTGTGAGAGAATAAATATGAAATGCTAAGATGTCATTTGCCATCCCTGTGGCTGTGACCCTGATCCTGCATCCCTGCAACATGCAAAAAGAAAAAGCTCCGATTCCAGTGCAAGTTTTCCACGCAAATGGATGGCAAGTTTGAGGGCTGACCTGTGCTCTGCTTTTAAAAAAATGCACGGATACCAGATACCAAATTGGCGCTTGCTTTTCAGTACCTTGGCAGTTCTCCTGCAATGCACTTGGCTGCTTTAGAAGTAGCCACTGTTAGCCAAGAGAACGGCCTGTTGCAGGCTGCTCTGGTGCCGTTTAATCACGAATTCGCTCCCAGTGCATCCTCGAAACAGGCGCGGGAAGGGAAGGGAGTCAGACCAGCGTTAGTTTTCCTCCGGGAGAGCTTTCCGCCTTGTTTCGCGGCGCCCCGTGGGATCGCCTCTGCTCTGCCCTCCCCGTCGCGGACGCGGCGCTCGGCCCCGGGAAAGGGAAACGCCTCCCTTGGGGGGGGTGCCGGCAGCCGCGCTCGCGGGGAGGCGAACCCCGGTCCGAGCGAGCTCGGGGAGCCCCCCAGCTCGCCCGCTAGGGTTTTTGATTTTTAATTTATACTTAAAGGAGGAGGCGGCCTAGCGCCGCAGCCCTGACACCGCGGACCCGGCTGCGCGCTGGCGAGCGGCTCCGAGGCTCGGCCGTCCCGCGCAGCGCCGCCGAGATCCGCCCGCGATAGTATATTTGATACAGTTGTAAACCTTGAAAGAATAAGGGCTGCCTGAGAGAATAGCTTTTTCTAGCTTAAACACATTACAGTTGCGAGTGTAAATCACTTGTCAGTTGATGGCAAATGTAACAGTGTTATAATCTGAGGGAAAAAAAGAAATAAAGTACAGATAATCTTTCTCGCCATCCTGCTGGCAGCGGCGCCGCCGCCGCCTGACAGGTCCCTCGCTTGAGTGACAGGTGTCCTTTGAAATGCCTCGGAATCAGTGCCTGCGCAGACTGTTGAAATGCATATTTCCATCCTTATCGTAAAGGAATGGATGGGCAAGATAGGTGCTGTTAACATTGCAAATAGCTCCGGAATTATTCATTGTCAGCTCCGGGCAAAGACTAGGGGGAAAGTTTTATTATTCACCACGCACAATAGCGGGACGCTTAATGATCCCGCCACCTTGGCAGGATCGTCTGCCGACTCCAGGCGCCGGCGACGGGTGACACGGGTCTGGCCAAGTGTTAGAGCAAGATCAGCCGTCCCGGCCCCATTTTAATTTCTAATGCATTAATCTTCGCGGCGCAGATGCGCGATGAATATTCTGCCGCCGCGTGTTTGTCAGGAGCTGTCGCCCTTTCATCTATTCAGGTGGCTGCACCGAGTCCCGGCGCCGGCGGCCTGATCCGTCACTGACAACGGCGGCACAAT
>NW_028186217.1:840862-850294 GCF_003343005.1 Rhea americana
CGGCTCGCCGCCGCGCCGCTTCGATTCCGGCCCTTTGTCTTAGCCCCGCTAATTGCGATTGTTTCGAGCTCATTATCCCGGCGCGCACGCTGCGGCCCGGCGCTTGTACGCGGCGTCCTCCCTTCCGYGGGGGCGACCCGCGGGCTGTCGAACGAGCCCCCGGCCGCGCCGCTCCCGCCTGCTCCTCCGCCTCCGCGGCAAAAACCTCGATTCTGAAAACCGCAACGGACCAGAGCGACGCGCGTGCCGCGGCACCCACCGCCGCGCCGCTTCCTCCCTTCCTTCCCGCACGGAAAGGCCCGAGGACGGCACGGACCCTTGGGGAAAGCGYTCAAAGGACAACTCAACCTTTTGCTTGACGGGAGGTGCTTTCCTCGGCCTCCCAGAAACCCTCGTGYCCACCAGTGACATAGCTACCTCCGCTTTTTGGAAAACAGCCTCCGATTCCGGTGGCTCTAAGCATACGCAGAAGGGATTGAGCGGTCTGCGGATAACAAGATGCAGCACCGCACTTGGGGCAGAACACGAGCCCAGGTGGGGCGGTGACTTTGGGAGATGCCGTCCCAAACCCTTGTGCATGGCCCYATTTCCACCGGCTCTGGCCGAGCAGGCTGGTCTGCAGTGAAGAAAGGGCCTTCCTACACCGTTTCCAGCACGACAGCAACCAGAAAGTGACAGCATTTCACAGAGAAAAATCAATTCTCATGAGACTTCCATTCCAGCTGCACAGACCCAAGGGGTTTGCCTTRCTCTAACACAGGTCACACAAGGTACATCTGCAGGAGGACAAGCCTTYGCCTTCCACCTGTCCCTAATYAGAGCACTGAYTAGTGCAAAAGCATGCYGAGGACCCACCRAGTGGRGATGCCCCATCCTGGGTGGTGGCARCATATCTGCAAGCTTGTGCAGAGCTGCTCCAAGAACATCCCCTGCCTGCAGAGGATCCACAGCTAGCTGAGCAGGACCTGCAGCCGCGCGGCCTCAGGGAAGGACGCGGTAGCTGCCAGCGCCGCCCTGCTCCGCAGCAAGGGGATGGGACACTGGCCATCCCAGGGCCACCCACTCCTGAGCCAAAGGACACCTTTCCTGAAGGCCCCACTTCCAAAAAGGTGAAGCTAATCTCAGAGTAAAAAAGAGCCCTTGCTTCACTTTCTCCAGCTCTTRAAAAGGAGCACTGCGATGGGAGCACATCAGGGTGAGAATCGCACTGCGCTTCCAGAGCCGTTCCCATGTGTGTGTACCGACAGGAGGCTGGGAAAAGGAGGACAATCAGACACCATCCACATGCAGCTGGATGTGGACGACGAGCAAAAATTGTCTGAAGCAATTTGCTTGTTAAGGGCTAAATCCTATCGCTCTCAGTGTCCGCAGGCCAAGAGGTTCTCATGATCTTGTATTGCCAAAGGACTAAATTTGTGTTACTTCTCTTCCTGTATTAGAAGAGTTTTACCTCAGAACAGAGAGTTTTGGTGCTCCTCTGCAGCACCAGCCTCCAGGTTCTTGCCAGTGTTGCAGATGCCCATTCGCTCATCTCTGTTCCCTGTGAGGGACAACAAACCTCTTTCCTCCACCTTTCACCTCCTTTTAAGCTTAGTTCACACATATTTAGGAAAAAAATGACGAGAACAAAACTTAAATCTAGAGGAGCTAGTAATTTGTTTCTTGTCTGCCACTAAAGACTGAAGAACCTGAAGGTGAAGACATGCCCCAAAGGACAGTGTGCAGACCCACAGTCTCACAGTACACCTGCCTATGGATGAAAGCATCASCAGTTCCTCTTACAGGTCCAGACAAGCTTTCTGCATGCATCAGGCTTCAGCAAGGAAGCACTGAATAAACACAGGCAGACTCTCACATGGACTCATCCGCCATCCAGAGACCAGCCCAGACAGCTCTGCTCCTGCACCAATCCTGGGGCATGATGCCAGGCAAGGAGGGGATGCTTGGAGCCACCACAAGGGCCCATCCTACAGCCACAACAAGCTGCCACCAGCCCATGTCCTGTGCACCAGGGAAGGTTTCCCAGCACACTACCACAGGCTGACACAGAGGTCTGCCTTGAACCCAAGCACACTGGGGAAATGCCAGTGTGCAGCCACCCATGGCACCAGGGACCCTCAGTCCTTCATGATTTTTCATTTGCTACACTCTGGTTTTGGCTTTAACCAAAGGAGGTTTTGGCAACACCACTGGTGCTGGGGCACAGGCCCCATTTGGGCTGACACAAGCACAAACACGGTGGTTGCATCAGGCCCAGGTGAGAGCTTTGGCATGGTTTCACCCCCAACCTGAGCTTGCCAAAAAGCAGGGCAGGACAGGGCAAACCCTCACTGAAAAGCTGCTTTCAAACCTGCTGCCTGAATCCCGATTCTTCAGGAGAGCACCCACCTCCCAACAGCACAGTCCTCCAGGCCAGCAGCAGCTCCACCAGGCACCTCCAGAGAGCTGGTGGGAGCGGCAGGTGCAGCTTATACCCACGGCGATCCTCCGGCGATCACGCACACCAGCTGTGCTGGCCAGGGGGCCAAGCCCAAAGAGGGCTGCCGGTGGCCTGGGGTATTGCAGGCGTGTTCTCCCCGGGGTCCTCCACCTCCACCTCCACCTCCACCTCCCCTTTGGGCTCCAGGCTCAGCTCCTGCCCCTGGAGGGTGCCAGCTCCCCCGGCCTTTCTGCTCCTCCTCACCCAAATGCTGTATAGCGTCACGGACGGCGTGGGATCACCCCGATAACTGCTGGCCGGTTGCTTTTCCCGCAGTACTGCCACCATCAGCCAGGCGCRGGCACACGGGACCCAGAAGAAAGCYGCTCTGTCGAACACTGCGCGGGGGCTGGCCTGTGCTCTCAATAAAAGCTCATTAAGAAAAGATTATGAACATATAACAATACATTTTAAGTGCGCTGCAATGATCCATAAAATTGGTGTGGCTAATTAGCAGATCAAATCTCTATGAGAACTGGATCACTTTAATATCCTTGGGTAGTTTAATTCTGTAGGTATTTTACTATCCACACATGTTTAGTAAAATTAAATAACGGTATAAATGTTCAGTGGGATTAAAACAACAGTAAAATGAAACCAAACAAAATGAGTTTATTTTGTTAATAGAATAACAGAGAATCCCCGTGTTGATATAACATTACACAAAATCTAGAGCAAACACAGTCTGAATCCCAGTCTCATTTCACATGTAATTAACCTTTCTCAATCAAGCTAAGCATCCCYGACGCCTCCTCCACGACGGCCGGGTGCCTGCGTTGCCTTGTCCCGGGACAGGGGCGGGYGTCCCGGGGTGCCGGTCCTTCCTCTGCGCCGGTCCTGGGCTCCCTGGCCCGTCSCACCGTGGTGCTGGGCCCGGCCGGCACAGGGTGCTGGCCGTGGGGCGCGGGGCGCGGGGCGCGTGTGGCAGCGGGTCACCGAGCACCCGCAGCCTCTGCCCGCGCTTGCGGGGCGTCTCGGGAGCCGAGAGCTGCGCGGGGCCCGCCGGCCTCCCGGGGCCCTGCATGGGAGCTCGGGCAAGGTGCTTCCATCCCGTCCCGTCCTCTTACACGGCATCCCTTCCCACCCATCCTGTCCTGTCCTGCCCCATCCTATCCCATCCTGTCCCATCCCTTCCCATCCCATCCCGTCCCGTCCCGTCCTGTCCTGTCCCATCCCATCCCATCCCATCCCATCCCGTCCCGTCCCGTCCCATCCCATCACATCCTGTCCTGTCCTATTCTGTCCCATCACATCCTACCCTTCCGAACACAACCCATCCTGTCCCATCTCACCCCATCCCATCCTGTCTCATCCCTTCTCATTACACCCTGTCCTGTCCCATCCCAGCCTTTTCCGTCCATTCCATCCTGTCCTATCTCATCCCATGCCATCCCATTCCATCCCATCCTGTTCTGTCCCATCCCACCCTGTCCGGTTCTTTCCCATCCCATCCCATCCTTCCCCATCTTGTACTGTCCTGTCCCATCTGATCCTGTCCAATTCCATCCCATCCCATCCTGGGATGTGTCCCATGCTGTCCTGTCCCATTCCATTTTGTCCCATCTTGTCCCATCCCATCCCACTCCATCCTTTCCCATCCCATCCTGTCCCACCTTATACTGTCCTGTCCTATCCCACCCTGTCCCATCCCATCCCATCCCGTGCTGTGTCACCCACATACCCGTGCATCCCGTGCTCCCTTCCAGGCCTCTCCCCTCGATCTTCTACATGTGGTGAGGGTGCTGCCAGGAAACACGTGTTTCCCCCAGGCATGCCGTCATCCCCCCCGCCAGGCCTCTCTTCTCTGGGCCTTCAGACACCTTGGAAGTTGCCAGAGAATGCAGATCCCCAAATAGGTTTAATTCTCTCTTCAAGGAAATCATTTGCTTTTGCTTCCTTTTTTTCCAGAACTTTATAAGAGCATCCAGACCAAGATCCTCCACTGAGCTGATTTGGATTTGCAGTCTCAAAGCACTTCATTAATAAAAAAATGTGTCCAAGTAAGAGATCAGAAAAGTACTAGGATTTTTTTTTGGGGGGGGGGTTGCTCTGTTTGATTGAACAATAAAAAAATCTAAAAAAAATTTTTGAATCAAACAAAAACTGAAAACACTATTATTTTCAGATGAAATCTAAAATGCTGAAAGAAGGTTTACTTTCCTTTTGTTTCCGGGATTTTTTACCTCCTGAGTTATTACCTATATTATATTTAGTCAACTCTAGAAAGAAAATGAATATTAAAAAAGATAATCATAATATTAATTTTAATATCAAAACTTATTGTTTCTGAAGAACAATTCTATGTTTTAGAACAAAGTTACAATTTTGGAGAATAAAGAAATATGGAAGTGGTCCATGGGATAAGTACGTATGACCAACACCTCACAGGCAGAAGTTGAGCACTGATGAGGCTCTATAAATCCGCAATAAAAGGCAGGAACAGAAACAAAATCCAACTCTTTGTCCCATACCAAACTGAAAGGCGCTCTCTTTTGAGACCAGTTTTGCATATGGCTCATTTCGGAGCAATATGTTGACCTCGGACGGTACGCGCTCGCGTGGGGGACCGGCACGGCATCTCCAAGGCTTCACGCGGCTTCGTGGTGGCACCTGGCGGTGCTCCCTGGAGGAGCTGCCAGGAGGACGCGGCCGGAGAGCGCGGGGGCAGCGAGCCTGGCGCTGCCCGTCCTGCCGGGCTGGGCGCGGGACGCCGGGCACCGTCGCTGGGAGCCGCGGGAAGCCGAGCGGCGTGCGCGCCCCGACACCGCGAACGCGGGGCGGGAGACGTCGCCGCGCACCGCGCCGGGCTCCCACCGCTCCGCCGCGGCGCCCAGTGCTCCTCCCATCAGCAGCGCTTTAATCGGAAAAATGCGCTGTGCCAGCTGTTACCCRGGGGTGCGAAGCGCTTAATTCCTACGCTCTGTTTGTGTATTTTTAAAATATTGTCCACTTTTGGTTTGCATATCGGACTGCTTTTTTAATACTAATACGTAAAGTCATGCTAATAAACATCTATTTATTTATATTAAGTTTTATTTTCTGTCTCCTCATCACTATTAGGCCTCTATTTGTGCTGGTGTTTATCAAGAAATACCACATGAAAGTTAATAATAACATAATTTAGAGCAATAATTACATTTTTATTCAATAGCTATGGGAAAATATTGAGTCGAATAATGAGATAAAAATGAGTGTCTCAGTCCTAACAGGACATTAATCAACATATTAACTATGTAGGCAAACTGATTTGAGGCTGTTATGGCTTAATTTGACTCAAAATCATTATTTTTTATGTATTGCATAATGCACTTTAAAATACGAGTTGAAGTGATTATATGTAAGCACRATATTCTCACGGAATAGACGGTACTCTTCATTCTGCTGTGAGTTATACTT
The DNA here is from genome assembly GCF_003343005.1 of Rhea americana. Classification (NCBI taxonomy): domain Eukaryota; kingdom Metazoa; phylum Chordata; class Aves; order Rheiformes; family Rheidae; genus Rhea; species Rhea americana. Next base: position 846,738 of record NW_028186217.1, read on the forward strand.
TTTTACGGCTCCCAGCGTAGAATCAGTGCTGCTGGAATCGCCGCTGGAGACCCAGCCTCCAACACACAGGGGCGAGGGACGCCCCTTTCGCAGGGACGTATCCCATTGGTTACAAAGCCTTTAACAACTTTTGGCTTTTCCTTTTGTGTGCTTGGCTGCCGGATGGGATGAGGGGTGCAGTGGCAGCGTGTCCGCAGCGGCGGCACTGGCAGCGCCGTCCTCGGCGATGCTCGTGTCGGGAACGGGGCAGGCAGGCAGCGGCGGCTGCTGCACGGGGAGGGGGGTCCAAACGGGGCTCTAACAGATTTCCGTGCATTTCCTGTACAGGAAATAAATGCGTGGTCACACACGCCTCTCCCTCTCCCTCTCCCTCTCCCTTTCCCTTTCCCTTTCTCAGGTGAACCATATTCAAAACCCCCAAGATCCTATTTTGCAGCCTGGAAGGGACCTACCCAAAAGAGTAAGATCACCACAAAAATTTAACTATGTAAAACTCCACTGGGAACTAGTGGTGAGCGAACTTGTAGGCAGAAGCAGCAGGGTAGGAATCGGGGGCTCGTGCTGCAGCTGCAGGCTCCGGGCAGGTCCAGGCCGTGTGGCCGCAGGCAGCAAACAACACTGAGAGCAAACCAGTGCCGCTCATTTGTGCTGAGTTATGTCATACTTATACTGGTGCAACTGGTGTCAGCATCTGGCCTGTGGTTAAGGTCTCTCCAAAGTACTTGCGGGTTGGCACTGTAGCTGCCTACTTCTAATCGGTTCGTGGTTTATGCTCCAAGCACATGAAGACACATCTTTGCTAACCTTACACTCAGGAAGGACACAGAGCAGAAYGTGAAGAGCAGCAACAGCTCCTCAGAAAATTGCAAGCGTGCGTGTGAACCTGATCTCAGCAGCAGAGGCTGCCTTTAATGCTCTCTTGTGATCAATATGTTTCAGTAAAACAAGTAGTAGTCATTTTTCTATTGCTGTTGTGGTTTTTCCATAGCTAAAATGAACAGCAATAAATGTTTAAATTCCGTTCTCACCACGCACGAAGGAGGCAAGTGAGAGGAGGCGGAGGGAACRCGCTGCCCTGCAGACGGTGAGTCCTTGGCAAAGCCGGGAGTGGGCAACACGGGGCCACCAGCTGTTTCAAGGAGTGCTCCATGGCCAACTTGGAGTGTGAAAAGCTCTTTCCCCAGTGCAAAGGGGTTCGTGATGTCCTGCTCTGGCGAGTGCAGGAGGTGCAGAAGTCACTGGCAGTGGGTTGTGCTGGGTTTTGCCAGCGCCGTTGACCCGCACCAAAAGGCACTGGCCAGGGACGAGGGATCGGGCTGGGTCTGCGCGAGCTCGGTGTCCTCTCTGAAAGCTGCAGGAAAGCGAGGCTGACACAAGCAGCATGCAAAGCACTTCATAACCCAAATCAAAACCCACTCCCCACACTCATAAGGGCAGCAAACAACATGAATTAATGTGAGCCACTTTGCCTTCAACTTTCACCCCTGGAAGTAGACCACATCGTAGGGCCTCTTTCCATCCGTGACGAGACCATGTACCAAGCTTTACTTTTGTTTGACATCAAAAAGTAAATGACAGAAAGTTGGCTCCAGCACTATGCCCTGGTTAGTCCCACAGTATAGCGGAGAAGGGCAGAGGGATCCCTTCCCACCGGTCRGCAGTGCTGGGCCATCACATCGAGCAGCCACGCCGGGATTCAACACCAACAAYGGTATTTGTATTTCACTTTTTCATGATTATTAAGATTTTCATTTGTGAAATCTTAACTAAACACAGTTTTGGTGTTGGGGAAACAGAAGCTCCTTCATGCCCCCCTGCTGCCAGTCCCCCGGGCTGCGACTGCTCCTCGCTCTCAGGAGCTGCCCGCTCGGGCCRACCTGCAGGTACCGGTGCACAGCGCTCCTCACAGCAGTAGCTGCCCACTTCTTTCACAGCTTAGCCAACCCCCACCTGTGCAGCTTTAACTACTTTTTATCACAGATAGTGATGTAACTTTGGTTCAGAGAGACTGGACTGCCGGCTGGTTCATCTGTTGCCCATCAAACACATGCAGTCAGACCCTGTCCCGCAAAGCCCTGCGTGCTAGGTGCCCACTGCATTTCACCCTGTCCTTTTTATTTATTTATTTGCATTGAATGGTAACTAGATGAGAAAAAAGTGACACGCACGGAGCTTCCTCTCCGGCCCCGGAGGGGAGGGCCCGCGTGGCGCACGGCCGGCCGGGGGGCAGAGAGCGCGTTTGCACAGCTGGCACACGGGGCTGCGCGGTGCGGTCACGAGGAGTTTGCACAAGGCAGGACACTCAGGCAGGTAACAGCAAGCAAATTCCTTAGCACCAGAGAGAGAACTGAGCAAAAATTATGTTTGAGGAAAAAGTTATCAGGAAGGTCARGTAACAGGTGAGCTTCTGCTGGTAAAGACATGGTGCAGTTGCTGCTGAAGCACACTATATTATCGATGCAGTTTTCCGTGCTTGAAACCGGAGTTGGGCATTCCCGTCCATGGCTGGAAGAGGCACTGCGGGGGGGGGCACAGCCAAAACGGGACAATTCAGTCCTGTTAATGCCTCRTGCGCAAGCCGCACCATTTTCTAAAGTATGTCCTGTATCAAATGCACATATATTTCTTCTAAATAATACCTAACAGTGTATGCTCGGCGCGGATGATCCTGCCYGGCATCCCAGCAGTACTGACCACACGCAAGGAAGCAGTCTTTGACCCCCAGCCTGAAGACTGGCGTCCAGGTGTTGGTCTTGGCGGTGTGCCGATTGCACAGCCCACGTGCACATACACACACGTTGCGCTTTGCTTTCGCTCTGCGTTTTTCTGAAAGATCTGGGGGCGAGAGCCTCGTACGCAGAGAGAGGCRAGGAAAACCCCCGTGGCTGGCTGCCACGGCTTCCCGGGGAGGGCCRGCCCAGACCCAGCCTCCGCCCGGCGCAGAGAGGGCTCCGGCAGTCCGGCACCTGTACAGACAGGAGACAACACCGTGACAACTCACAAGAGCTGGTGGCAATTTTCACTGAATTTGGAAGAGCAAGCGGACAGTGCCAGACCGTAGGAGGTACTGCACAAAACACATCCGTTGTTCAAAAATAATAAACTGGGTTAAATAAAGTAGGAGCAGGCATCACCTCAGAAATACATGGACTATGCTTCTGTCAAAATGTATTTATCCTTGGATATTAAATTTAGTAAATACTTTCTTCTATAGCAGTTTTACATTGCTCAGCTGGTTATACACTTTTAAGACAAAAAAATGCCGTGACTACAGCTGGGGGGGGGGCGATTTCACCCACCGACAGAGCGGGACGGGAAAGCGCAGGGAAGAAACACTACCGAGAAAGCCCTGCGCAAGAARCGGTGCCCTCTCCCGCGTAAGGGAGCTGTTCTGGCTCTCTCTGAACTCGGGGTTTCCTAAAATTCGGCGTTCCTCCCGATCCCTTCGGTACGAACCGGACACCCCGGCGGCAGCCGCCGCCGTGGACCTCGCCTCGGGGCCGCGGCGGGGCCGCTTTTCCCGGAGGGAGGCGCCGCGGGCGCCCGTGGCCGGGCTG
>NW_028186217.1:850919-864914 GCF_003343005.1 Rhea americana
CTCACGGCTTAACCGCGCCGGCAGCGCGCTCCCGGCAGGGCCGGGCACGGCGCAGGAGCCGCGGCCGCCTCCGCGCCCCGCGCAGCGCCGCGCTCGGGGTGCGCCGCGCTCGGGGTGCAGCGGGCTCAGAGTGCGCTGGGCTTGGGGTGCTCTGTGATCGGACTGCCCGGACTTGGGGTACGCTGGGCTTGGGGCGCTCCGGGCTTGGGGCGCTCCGGGCTCGGGGTGCTCCGGGCTCGGGGTGCTCCAGGCTCGGGGTGCTCCGGGCTCGGGGTGCTCCGGGCTCGGGGTGCCTGGGCTCGGGGTGCTCCGGGCTCGGGGTGCACTGGGCTCGGGGCGCTCCGGGCTCGGGGTGCTCCGGGCTCGGGGTGCCTGGGCTCGGGGTGCCTGGGCTCACGATGCGCCATGCTCGAGGTGCCCACACTTGGGGTACACCGGGCATGGGGTGCCAAGGCTCAGGGCGCACCAGGCTTGGGGTGGTCGGGGCTCAGGGTGCTCCATGCTCGGGGTGCACGAGGCTTTAGGAGCTCCTTGTCTCCTGCGTTTCAAGGACGGGCGCACCACAACGCGGCCTGCACAAACCACCGCTCAGACTTCGAGCATCGCCGCCGCTGCAGCACGCGGCCAGCGCGTCGCGCCGGAGCACCACATCCACAGAGGGAACGTGGGAGGCCACAGAGGACGTATCCCCAGCGCCTGGACGGCGCCTGCCAGCGCCTAGCAGGGAAAAAGCGCTTCTTGGAGGGACTGTGTGCTTGCTGCTGGTTGTGTTTCCAAGTGACACTTAAGAACATTTTGCGGCGCAGTCGTGGATGAGCTCCGGACCGTGGTGTAGCCAGGGAAAGCCAAAGGGCTCGGCTGCACCGCCGCGCTCCTCTGCCCGCACGGGCAGCCAAATGAGCGAAGGGATGAGACGAGAACAAGTTTCACACGCAGGGCCAGAACAGGAGCCCGGGTTGTATTGAACAAATGCACCAGGTACAGCTTTGCAAAAAACAATACAGCCTATATGGCTTTTAACRCCAACCTTGCAGCCGTAAAGCAGCGTTCATGGTTCATAGGAAAAATACAGATTTTTTTTTAAATGGATAAGCCCACTTTTTACGTTTCTCAAGTGGTAAGCGTGCATGTATGCTGTCAGCTGAGTCAGGCCGCAGCTGGGCACCGCGGTGCCAGGGAGCCGTGGCCGGTGCAGGCGGCTCTGGCAAAGCCTCGTTTACCGCGGACGGCGCTGGCCGCCAGCTCCGCTTCTCATTTCTCCAGGCAAAGCTCCTACAGCAGCATCTCATTTATGCTGCCCCTGCAACAGCTGGCGGCAGCAGCACCTGAGAAAGTCTGTTATTAAAAGAATAATAACTGTATTGCAGGTTCCTGAATCCAAGATTGTCTTTTCTTTCTCAAATATTCATTGAAAACATAGATTTTATTTTATTGAAAGTGCCCTTTAATGAATAGTATTCTTGTTTGCGTACAAGAAGTAGCTTCCAGTGCAATTCCCTGACAGTAATTGTGGTCTGAATTGAGATTGCAGAATAACTGAGTGTGGCTAATGGCTATCCTGTGGATTGAGTGCTCCACTTTTGTCATTATCAGGCTACTTTTAAAAATGCAGAAATTAGTTAGGCCAGCAAAGAGTTAATTATGTTCTTGTRACAGGAAACCCTCAAAGCACATTAGTTGTGAAGAATTCTTTGTCTGTAATTTAAAGCAGAAATCTGAAAGACTTTGGCAGATGATATCATATAAATAATTGCAGAGAATCATTTAAAAAAAGAAGAAGAAGAAAAAAAAAAGAGTGGCGAGTATATGAGGAAATCCTTCTGGTAGGTAAACTCATATCACAAGGGGAGCTGCAATCATTTTGGAGGCATATACTAATATCAGTATAGCTGAAGAAAAAAATGAGCACCTAGATATATTCCTTCTGACACTGCTCATTTTCCAGCCTCACTTTTTCTGGGCAATTTTTTACAGTTCCTAGCTCTTACGCCCTGGCAAAGTCACATGAAAAAAGAAAACCCTTTAAAACTTTCAGAAGACGATGCTGAGGCTGGGATTGCATTAAGGGTCAGGGCAGTGCTGAACATGAAACGAACACCCCAGGCTCCAGAACGGCGCACCGGGTCGGCCCGTGCGCCCCTGCGGAAGCCGAGGGGCCCGGACCTTGGGGGCTGCAGAGCCGTGACCGCGTCGCGGAGGTTTCTGTGCCCAACCCCAGAGCCCATCTTATGGGTTGAGCTTTCAGCAAGGATGTCCCACAGCCCACTGCAGCAGCTTTCTAACCTTCACAGCTGTAGGGGCCCATCAGTAGGCTCCAGAGTTAACAGTGCAGAACTGCAGTGCTGCCTGCTGGGCAGCCAGTAAAGGGTGCCAGCRGCTCCAGGTGGCCCAGGGTAAACAGGGCAGACAGCAACAACGGGCTCCTCTCACTGGGGAAAGGAAGCGGGAGAAAAGTCCCGGAGAAGCTGAGCCGGCCTCCCGCCCKGCGAGGATCGAGCCGCCGTGTCCCGCACGCTGGTGCTGCCGCGGGACCCCRGGTAACGCCTGATTGCCGGGCTGAGGAGGAGAAAAGCCACCGGCGCAATCAGAGACGGCGCAATTAACTGCGCCACGAAAAATATAAATGAACCGGCAGCTCCTCAGCGATCAAACAGCGCGGGCCCCGCCGGCCCCCGCCRCCTCACCCGGCGTCGCTCCCCGCGCGCGGCTGCCGGCCGGACACGCTGCCGCCGAGCTGCGGGCGCCGCACCGGGCCGGCTCTCACTGCCGCGCTCCTTCTCCTGAATAAAGTCACCTAAACGGCCAGCAGCGTTCAGGGATTTTTTTTTTTCCTGTTCGCTCACATTTTCTAGGCTTTGACCCCGCGGAGCCAACAGGGCCCGACCCCTCGCTCGGGGGGCGGCGAGCCGGGCTGGGGCGGCGGGCGCTGCCGGAGCCGCCGGTCTGCGCTGCCCGCCGGGCTGTCCCCGCGCTCTCGGCAGCCTGGGGCGCGCGGAGTTTTACCTGTCGCTTCCGCTCTGTGCCGAGAGCGAGAGCGCGGTTTCGGGGCAGGATGCTCACCACCTCACGTGCTAGCTTTGGGGCTTCTTTGAAGGTAAATTTATGCACTACTGATTGATTCCTGACGTTATTGAACTAGACAGCGAGTCAAAGAAGTGTTGTGGAAGTTCAGTGCAGGCATTTCTTGTATGTTAAAATACCCTGACTTACACAAACAGACAGAAAGTTTGACAAGATCTAGGGCTGTCGTTCACTCGGGGCCGCCTCTCCGGCCTTGCAATGAAAGCCAGAAGCGGAGGTGCAGCACRGGAGTCAGAGGTTTGCAAATATCTGCTCTTTTTCAGCAAAGCAATGAAATGCATAATTAATTTTGAACATTTAAGCCCCATACAGGTCTGTRTAGAACATACATAAAATTCAGTGCAGCTTCATAGAAGCCATCACTGAAATTTTTGCAGCATCATTCATCAAACAAACGTTACCTGAGCGTTAGGTGATGCTGGGCAGTTCTCAGACAGAACGGTGCTAGCCTGCGGCTCCCGTTGGAAAAGATGCAAAATCTGGAGGCAGGATTTTATGGTTATCAAGGAGCCRTAGAGGATTATTTTAATTTTCTGAGTTAATGAGAGGTGCCCCTTTAGCATTTGGTGTAGAGCTAATGCAGCATTTCCTCCATGACTTTGCAGAAAATCCTTGGCTTTGAGTGTACAGCAGCTGCCAAGAGCAGGTATCTAAAACTTCAGATGAAGCAGTGTGAGGCAAGAGATGGGGCAGGGACATAAATGTTACGGCAAGAGATGGGGCAGGGATATAAATGTTACGGCAAGAGATGGGGCAGGGATATAAATGTTACTTCCACTGCATATATGCTGACAATAAGAAGAAACAGTTGGCCCAAGATTACTTAGCCAGGGAAGACCTGCAAGCACATTCTTACCTTTAAGGAAAGGACTTCAACACATGGGTCAAGTGCTCCCTGCATGGGACGYGAGACGGGACAAAGGACTACCAGACACTGACATGGTTTAGGAATCTAAATAGTTCAGGCAGAAACTCCCCAAAGGTTACTAAAATGCACTTTTCATGCCAGTTAAGCCTTAGCTCTCCCCACTGCAGTACTGCAGAAGGGATGTAAGGTTTGAGGATGTCATCCAAGCTCGTATCCAACCTTCTCACACCACTAAAGGAGCCTCCAGTGATCCCTTTTATCCCAGTCAGATGGGTTTGCTGAGTGGTGGTGGGGAGGTCCCAACACAAGTTATAGTAGTAAGTCTTTCCCAGAACTAATTAACTCAAAAGATACTGTACCAATTACAGGAAAGGTGCTAACAGAAGAAGTTGAACAACAAAATCAAGCTGCATTTCAGAAAAGCTCTCTATTCTCAGGTTTGTGATGTAGGAAATACATCTGAAGCATACTGAAGCAAATTATGAATGTCATTACTTCAAAATTCATATCAATACTCAAAATCCAGTATTTTACGTTTGAAAAACCCACCAGTTCAGGAAGAGAGATGAGAAGGGAGAGCRACAACTTTCTTTTCCCCTTCAACTTCCAGTTTGTTCTTTTATTCATAATATGCAATTTAAGCTGCTGCTGTAGGTGAGGATTGAACACTTTGTGTCTCAGACCGAACCGTGGCGATTTACGGCCCCGCGGCCCCCCCAGCTGCCCCGGGAAGGGCTGGGGGGAGCCAGCCTCGGTGGTGGGCTGGGGGCCGGACCCCCGAGACGCGGCCCACCTAGGCATTTTCTTGTACGTTGCTCAGCTCTCGCAAGCACCTCGGTGAAGGATGTTTTATCCTCCAGAACTTCAGAAGTGCCTTCCGCTGCCAGGACCGCCGGCCCAGTGCCAGCCTGCCCGCTGGCACCGCTCGGCCCCGTGCGCCGCTTCCCGGCACGGCGCGGCCGGGGCAAAGGAAGGGGGCGGCGCGGGGGGCGCGGGGGCTCCCGGCTCGACGCCGGGGCCGGAGCCGAGCGCCTGGGGCGCCCGCCGGCGCTGCCGCCTGCGCCCGTCCTTGCAGCCGTCCCCACAGCCACCACCTGCCCGCTTCACCTTCTGAAACAAAGGTGGAGGTCCCCAAATACTCTTCTCACGTGAATTACGAACCATGAAAGGGAACTCTTAAACTTGATTCTTCTAAATTCTGCAGCACCCTACATGTCAAACTATTTGCATGTTGCTAGTACTAGTTCTCTTCCATCCTATTTTCTCGCACCATCCCTTGTTCTCCTTTCCCCTCACTGCAGCAATTTCTCTTAAGCATTGCATTTACACCAGTGCAAGTCCAGCGTCATTTTGACTTAGGCCTAGGATGAGAAGAAAAATCAAGCCGTTTGAGCCAAACTCAGAGATTTGCTGGTTCAGGAATATAGATTGTACTGAGAAGAAAAAATAGCTGTATATTTAGTTGATTATATACAATTATTGCATAGCCGCGCGCACACTCGCACAGAGTTACCTTAGGATCACTGGTCAGGTGTCTCCTTAGCAGTTGGATTTTTCTGTTTAATACCTTGCTGCAAGTATTTACCTAATCTTCCTTCTTTTCAGAGGTTGGAAACGGCCACAGAGGTATAATCCTGCATTTATGCCAGCTGCACGACGAGGCTGTGCGTGCAGCTACCCGGGCAAGGCACCCGAGCCCCRTCGCAGCCTGCCAGCGGTCAGCACGATTTCAGGAGCGGGCTAAACCCCGGGCAGGGYTGTKCTCAAAGCGGGGCAGACGAGTGTGTTCCGGGTGTGATCCCTCTTTTCTCCCCACTGGCGCATTTTAGGAGCCATCATGAGCCTCAGCTGTTTTTCAGGATATTATTGCTTGATGTGAAATGTGTAAAAGAAACTGCCCGGTTTCTCCTGAGCTTCAGTTTTGTGCAAGTGAACCTAATCCTGGTCTTCTCAGCTTCTTCTCCTTATGCCAGTCACAGTTTCTAATTAGCTTTCCCAATAGAAGAGGAAGATGGATTATATTTTAATATCTAGAGACTAAAATTAGTTTATATTTTAGCAAGTTAGCACTTCTTAGCAGTTGATTTACTCTTGAAACTGCAAAAATCCGTGAGCTTGCAATTAATCATGCGTTGGTCATTTTCTTTCAAAAATGTTCAGTTTAGCTGTCGGGATCATAATAGGGGAAAACATGTAATTTATGCAGTTTGAAACTGCAGCCTGTGTTTAGCTACGTCGTAACGTATCACCTCATCTGCTCAGTGCTCTTAAAGCGGTAAAAAGGCGGCGACTTCACGAGGATTTGTGGGAGCAAAACCACGGAAGGGTTACCCGCTAGGAAAGAAAATCCTCACCACGTTGGTGTGGGACGAGCTTCTCCGAGGGCGTTAAGGCCGCGGGGGCGGCGAGCAGGCGGGAGCTCCCGCAGCACCCGGCCYGCGCGGCCGAGACGGGCCAAAAGCTCCCGGGACCGCGTGCCTAAATCAAAACTAAATTATTGTTTTCTGCTGGCATTAAGTAACCTCTGCCAAAAAAATTAACCTGTAAACTGTTCGACATGGTGGAGCAATATGTCAGGATGCTGCCAGCATACTGATCCCTCACTCCGCTGCTGCGGCAAATCAATTAGGCTACCAATTCTGTTCATTAGAATTCATTTAAATCTCAATTAAAAAGTTAATTAAAAGTAAGAGTGAGAAGGAAATCATGTCKAACATTCTTATTAAACTCAAATCACCAAATTAATTTCAAATCCAAATCAACAATCAGAACTGGAAACACGCGGCAAAGAACGGGGGGAAAGGCCGAGCGCCGCGCGCTGCGCCGCGGGTCGCTGCAGCCCCGCGCCGCGGGCCGAGCCCGGCCGCGCGCCTCCGCGCCGGGCACCACCGCTTCCCCGTCCACGCAGCCCTCCGGATTAGACGGAGCCCGCTAAATGTCACACCAAATCTGCGCCTTGATGCAGATAATCATTTCAATAATATTTCTCCATTTGTGCCCAAACGCCCAGGGAATAAAGCTTTTCTGCTGTCAGGGAGCGTAAGGCTGCAGTTGGTGTAAAYGCTTGACACTGAGCCAGATGGCTTAGCCGTGCCGCAAACATATGTTCAACAAGCAGGCTTGCGCGCCCCGGAATTTCATTATTTTGAACCGCCGAGGCGTGCGCAGCTACAGCGCCCGCCCCGCTCCGCCGCGAACGCCACGCGCGGCGCGGCACGGCACGCCACGCACGGCACGGCACGGCACGGCGCGCCACGCGCGGCACGGCGCGGCACGGCACGGCACGGCACGGCACGGCACGGCGCGCCACGCGCGGCGCGGCGCGGCGCGGCGCGGCGCGGCGCGGCGCGCGCCCGGGGCAGGCACCCGCGCAGCCTCCGCCCCCGCGCAGCCTCCGCCCCCGTCCCGCCCCTCCAGGGCGGCCGCGACCCGCTGCCCGAGCGCCCCGGACAGGTCCCTGGGTGAGGGAAACCTGGGCAGAGCGGAAAATAATGAACGAGATAAAAAWTTAAAATCTTGGGTAGTCAAACACAGAGCTGGGCAAAAGCAGATCTGGGATTTTTTTTGTTTTTTGTTTTTATTTTTCTCCTAGGCTGGTATTAAATAGCTGGACATAAATGTAAATATTCTCACAAAACAGCACCAGAACGCCCTGGGTCCCCACCCAAAATTCAGAAAAATCCCTACGAATGTTTCTTTTGAATTAAGTGTGTTTCGGACCAGGCTTGCGTTACATCCTTGGAGCCTCCCAATATGTAGGGGTTTACAGTGTTCTACTTTACTTGCTCTAAGTCAGTAGCAGGCGCGTTCACTCCTTCAGTGGTGCAATGTTAGCATGCAAAGTTCGTAGCCTACGTAGATGCCAAGCCAACGTACAAACTCAAGAGCATTTAGGATGAAGGCTGCATACCATCGGATGGGTTAGTTCAGTCCCTGCCTCTCCTTGCTCTCATTTTCCCTGGGACATCTCCGTCGGTCACGGGAAATAACGCCATACGGACGGCGCGACAGCCGCGGTCGGCCAGCACGAGCCAAATTCCCGCTGCATCGCTCTAGAACAGAACGGCATTGGAAATCAGACTTCCAATATTGCCAAAAACTCACGCTCTTGTGGTAGACGAGGAGGCAGAAATATTAAATCCTGTTGTCCGTCATTCCTAGCTTGTTTCGCTGTTACTGCTGCTGTTACTTCAGCTCTTGCAGCTGCTCGCGCCCGGAGCATCAGCGGCAGTCATGCCCCGGCGCGCCGCCTCCCGTCGCGCAGGACAAAAGGAAATTTTACCTTCTGGAAAGAGGCAGCTGCTGAAATTGCTGATTTACTGCACCGCCGCGYGAGCCGCCGCTGTCCCGCACGGGCGTGCCCGGCCCCGCCACGGCGTTTGCGCCATAAATACCAAAACCCTGTTAAAGCAACCGGCTCCCCGTGAGCCCGGAGCTCCCAGGGAGCTGGTTACTTCAGAACAGTAAAAGCAGGGTTATCTTTAACACGGGGTGCAGTTCTTTCCCTCGCAGAGCCTAAAGCCGGGGCGGCTGGAGGGCCCTGGGGGGGCGGCCCGCCGCGGCGCCGGGCACGGCTTCCGAAGGGCTCGTTTCAAGCCGGTCAGTGCCGCTGGACAGTCGTTTTGATTTACGCCTGCTGAGAACTCATTCTTCCCTGCAGTGCCCAACCAAATTTCTGTAACGAGCCGGTGCAACGCGCGAAGGCGCAGAGCTCGCCGGGGAGGGCGCAGCCTGCGGCCGCGTTGCCAGCGCGGTCTGCGCGCGCCCCRAGGCCGCGGGGAGAAGTGCGAAGAGATCGCCCACGTTCAGCGCCAAAAGCAGGCGAAACGGGGCGGCCGCGGGGCGCGGGGTGCTCTGGGGTCCTGCCCGCGCGCTGCTGCACTGCACGCGGCCGAGGAGCCCGGCCCCGCCGCGCCGGCTCAGCCGCAAACCGCCTCTCCTACCCGCCTTCATCAACCGCGGCCGATTTTCAACCACAGCTGTGCTTCGTACCGTTTTCTTACAGTAAAAGTAAGAAAAAATCCTTCCCCGCCCCCCCCATTCGGCTTTCTCTCTTCCCGGCACGAGTTCGTCCTGCTCCCGGCGCTGAGCCGCTCGTGCAGCGCTGCGGAGGGAGGCGCGGGCGCTGCTCGTGCTCCGGCTCCTTCCCGGGCCGAGCCAGCCGCGGGGCCGCTGCAGGAGGAGCCGCTGCAGGAGGAGCCGCTGCAGGAGGAGCCGAGGCCCCGCTCGGGCAGGACAGCGAGGAGCAGCCGGGCGCGCGGGCAACGCGGGCGCTGCCGCCAGCTGCGCGCACACCCGGAACCGGCTCCCCGCCCGCAGAGCGAATCCGTACCGGGGCCGTCGCGTCGCACCGGTTTAGCCACTCGCCCGGCTCTAAGTGTGTTTGGACAGGGACGAGCAGGCAAAATAAAATACCCATTCAGGAGACAATTATGGGGACGTTTTTTCCCTGCTTTTTATATTGCAAAAAAATCTGAATTTGAGCTAAAGCTGCAATGTTTGCTGCTGCTCCGCAGCGGGCTGGGCACACGCGCGTGCACGCTTTTTGCACGCAGTCCTGCTGTGTAAGTCACCGAAGCGTGCACGTGGACGGCCAGCGGCCACCGTTGCGAAGCCCTCCGTGGAGCAGCTGCAAATCGCACCTGCCCGTGATCTTCCTTCGAAAAAATGAAATGGAGCTGAAGTTGACTTAGGATATAGATCTCTATCCTCTCCGTCATTTTTGTGATATTTTTTCATAAACTTGGCTGCTTCTCGTTTGCCCTCTAATAATTCTCTGAAGGCTCATTTCCCCTATATACCTCTGTGCAAACACAAAGTTGAGAAGAGGGTATTTAGACTCATCCTTCAGGAATGCTGTTTTTGAGAAAATGCTTGTTTACCTATGTCAGTAATTTCCAAAAATATAATGTGCATTTGAAAATCAAAGATAATTACAACTGAAAAGTCCAGCATTTCCAGTCAGGTCCAAACTCCTGCAGAATTGTATTTTTAATACCATGCCATACTGGCTTATGCTTAAACCATGAAAATAATGAAAACGTAAAGTATCAGGCAACTCTAGCAATAGAAGGATTAATATAGACCACCCCGAACGTATGATGCCATGGGTCTTTTATGGCACTCGTCATGGGTGAGGAGGGAYCTGGTAATTCCTGTTATTAGGTCTTCCCTCATGAGTAAAGATAAATGTCATCAGAGGTAGGAACCATTACGTATTCTATATGGTGCAAGTTGCCTCTGTACGGGTTGCTCTCCATGCAGTCTTCTAGTTATTTTGGGTGTGCAAGGGAGAAAATATTTGTAAAAGTTCACATTTTTCTTTTTTTTTTTTTTACCTTTTTCAATGCCACAAAATAACAATTAAGTCGTGAATGATAGGCTTGGGGTGCATCATGCTCTCCCTTCTTCTCCCCTACTTGCGGCCACGGTCAGCCTTGTTAGGAAAATCACAGCTCCGGCTCCTCCAGCCCGGACGGCGCCAAGCCCCGTGTAACCCTGCCGACGCCGGAGCCCCGGGCCCGGGAGCGAGGCCAGGCCGGGAGCGCCGCGCCGGGCTCGGGGCCCCCTCCAGCGCGTCGCCCTTCGTCAGAGCTGCGCAGCACCCGGAGCCTGCGGTTCCAGGAAGCCCCCCGTGCCGGGAGCTCAGCTCCCAGCGCTGGGCTCGCTCCAGCCCCGCGCTGGCTGCGGGCGCGGACGAGCGGCGCTGGGAGCTCGGACGAGCCGCCCGCAGCTCCCCGAAGCCGCCGGGGGCCGGGGGCTCGCGAGAGGCGGCGCGGCCGAGGACGGAGCGGCCGCGCCGGGCGGCAGCCGCGGGCCGGGCGCCTCCGGGGCCGCGAGCATCCGGAGCCCGGAGTGGAAGTTGCTGAAGAAAGTACTGCACGCAGACTTCCTGTAGTATCAAAAGGAAAATTTATGCATCGCCTTTGAGTTCAACTTCTCCATTAAAGCTTTTTCCCTATAATCTGGGGAGTTCTTATCTTGGTGACTTATGATGTTATGGAGGGGCTCATGCATGGAAAATGTCAATAGAAATAGTAACTCTAGAAGGGAAGGGCCTCCTAATTAGTCCCCATTTAGATTTTATGATGGCTTTGAGATCTGCTCATCCTGACAGTGCGCACTCTGGTTACATATTGTTCTAGCCTGAGGGAACCATAGGAAAATCCAGATTTATTGTACCTATCATACCAGCATATTTCATTTGCCATTATGAGCAGCCATCTCGCAATGATGCAGGAGTATTTATTACAGATTAAATTGTAGGACCTGGATGGTTTAGTGAGGTTCTTGAGGTATCATTTATGTCATTAACTGGCTCATTATCAGATCTGCAAATCTCAATTCCTTTTTTTGTGCCTTCTGCTGAAGAGCGGGGACCTGGGCTGGCACTCAGGCGGGTGGCAGCGTGCAGCGGCGCACGCACGTGMCCACGGGTGCACGTGCACGCTCGCGTGTGTCTGTGTGTGCACGGCTGCGGGTGCATAAGTGCATGCCCACAGTGCACATGCACGCTCGCGTGTGCGTGTCCACACGTGCACAGCCACAGGTGCACATGTGCACATGTGCACATGCACTCTCAYATTTGTGCGTCCGTGCATGCACAGCCACGGGTGCACGTGTGCACATCCACTCTCACGTTTGTGTATCCGTGCGTCTGCGCGTGGACAGCTGCAGGTGCACGTGTGTGCGTCTGCGCGTGCACAGCCGYGGGTGCACGTGTGCGCGTGTGCACGTGCACGCACAGGTGCCGCGTGCCGGCGCGCCCCGGGCGCCCTGAGCGGGTATTTACCCGGCGCGGCGGTCGCGGCGCCGGCCGCCCTCCCCGTTTTCGGGGGAGCGGGGAGATCGGCTCCGGCTGCTGCCGGCCGTCGGGGACCGTAAATCACAGCACTTAATAGTCACCGGGGCCGTTGCGCAGAATTAGGGCACAAATCCGTCCCGAGCAAGGGGTGGCATTTTCCCGACCAGCTCACAGAGGTTTCTTCACTGATTCCTTGCCGCTAAACTGCAACTTAGAACTGAAAAGCTGCAAAAGGTGGTGGTAGGAGAGGAGGTAATTTAACTCTAATTATTTAACACGTCTATTCCGAGTGTAAGCTTATTCCTGGTGGTGAAAGAATACATCGGTGGGCTTTTTCACTCGCTTTTATGCTTTATCTCTGCTTGRAGAATTATTTGAAGAGGTTTAATCCAGCCTGGACGGCTGTTGCCGTGGAAGGCGACGAGGTTATTCTTGGTTGGCTCYGCTGCCAGACTTCCCTGAAACGGCGCCGGGAGAAACGGGCTCTCAGACACTRCCTCTATTCTTCGATTTAGTGATATTATTTGAATTTATTGTTTGATTCAACTTATGTGTCCTTCCGTGTTGGTATTTGCCCTATTTACTCTCCTATATTGCTTTTTCATAAAACCAGGGAATGGCATTTAAGTTGTTGTGTTCTTTGGTATTAAAACACACTTCATACAAGCACAGAAGAACATACAGGACTGCTGGGTTCAGGCCACGGATCACGAAGAAAGTGCGCCACTGTTTGGCTGCTGAGATTAATTAACTCATTTGATATCTGATATTTGCAGGGAAACGGAAGCTTTGGAAGCAAGTAATAATGCATAAAAAACACAACCTCTTATCTCCCATCATTTTGCCAGCAAGAGGGAGTTAAAAGATTTCTGAATTTGTTTACGTGAGTTGTTTGCACCTGAAGGTCATTTTTGCAAAAGTAACAATTTTTGGACTCTAAACTCACGGCATTAAAAGGTTAAAYGCACTCAATCACCTCCCTACAATTACTTACCAAAGGGAAGTTTTAAATATGTTTCTGTGGAGAATTCACATCCCGRCACGCGCCTGCAGGATGCAAGTCATGAATGGTGAAGCTCGAATACTGCGTTCTTCTGGCACAAAGAGAGGAGCGTCGTGGAAGCGAGATAAAAGCTAAATTCTAAGCGCAATCAAAACTTGGCACGTATGTCTCCAAAACAGATGATTGACACCAAAATATTTTCTATACTGAAACTCTGAAAACAAAGAAAGCCACCACATAGAAACCTCTCATTTAAACTTGTTGCTTGCAAGCTAGAGTTAATAAAGTGGTGCGGAAAGGTCAGATGGAAAGAGTTTCACTTCCTTGCACCAAACCAGGTGATCTGGAGGCTTCCTGACGTCTTTGTCCTTATCGTGCYGACTGGAGACATCTTTCCCTAAGAATGCCTTAAACACGCACCTACAAAAATATAAATAYGTTTTAACATATGAGGTCCATAATGAGTTCTGAATATCTGTGAAAAATTAAYGTTTCAGAGTTTTTGGTACTGTGCTAATTATATTATTTAACTCTTACTGTGTAATTTATAACACAGCTATCTCCTCTGAAGTTAAATWGTGCAAACCTGGTTTAAGTGAAAAGGTGGGACTGCTTAGAATATCCTTTTTCCTTTAAAAGAATCAGAATACCTGTGGCATTAAAAATGTTTAAATTGGATGTTTTTCTCTGTAAGTCAGAAATGGTCCTTTTTATTTATTTTGCATGACAAAAGTGGAGGATGCTTTATGAATCTAAAAAAARGACATTTGTAAACTAAATGAAGAAGGAGAGGACTTAATTGTTGGACATTTATCTTGTATCAGTCTTCTAATAACTGCCTTCAGTGTGCACACTGCATAAGGAAATCTGAAATTGGAATGTCAGTACAAAGTGGAAGGGTTTGCTTCTTCTTTTAAAGAATAATTTCTGTTCTGAACAGCTGCAATGCCATGGGAAATTCTGGTATTTTGCATGCTTTAAAACTACAGCTGCACCRGCAAGGAGAGTATCTGTGAACAGAGAGGGTTTGACTGTTGTTCAGCTGCTCCCTTGGTAGGTGTTTTAAAATGAGAATGGATTGTAATTATTAAAAAAAAGGGGGGGAAAGGCAGAAAACCCCTTTACCTGAGTTGACAGCCAATTACTGCGCGCTCGGTGCTGAGTGAGACGTCTCGCACAGCGTGTACGCCGGCGGCA
The DNA here is from genome assembly GCF_003343005.1 of Rhea americana. Lineage (NCBI taxonomy): Eukaryota > Metazoa > Chordata > Aves > Rheiformes > Rheidae > Rhea > Rhea americana. The sequence continues at coordinate 864,873 of NW_028186217.1, forward strand.
CCTCGAGCAGACCCCAGTCTGCAGACAGGCTCCGGGACAGGC
>NW_028186217.1:866437-867597 GCF_003343005.1 Rhea americana
CGCCTTTCGCTGAAACGATACAGCCTTGCTCTCTACACCGTACCAGGAGGAAGCCCTAACGCCGCTCCCGAGCGCTGCTGGCTCCGCCTTGCCGGCAGGGCTGCTCTGGGATCGCGCGCGGATTTGCCTGAATTTGTGGAAAAGCGAGTTTTTAGGTTCTGAGGCTTCRTTTCTTGCAGGCGGCCAAAGGCAAGGTTTCCTCGCGCCCGAGGCGGCGTTTGCTCGAGAGCGGCCGTTTCCAGCGCGCTTCGCCCCTGCTCCCCCGAGAGCTGCGCCCCGGGTCCTGCGAATGAAGCGGGACAGCAAAACCTCTGACGTCYGCCGCTTCCTCTCTGATTCCCGCTTGGTATTTTCTTCAGTCAGGAAATAGTTAACACCGTGTGTATAAACCCAACCGAGCTAGAGCCACCATTTGCGTGGGGCTAATACTTGTTACTAGCAGGACTGCAAAAATCTAAAATTATCCAAGTATGGATTTCTAAAACATAAATTCTTAAACGTAACTGAAATGTCATGAGTTGAATGCAGCTGAATGTGCGTCTAAGAAAGCACGTGAACGATTGTGTTAWAGAAATAACAAAACATTTCCCTCTCTCTAACAAGTTACCCACCATTCTCTGACCCGTGTGCTTTGCACTCCACGCTCTGCGTGAGAACTGCGGACACTGAAACCCGTTACTTTTACAGGTGGGGAAACTGAGGCCTCGCAAAGAAAACRCCGACTTCAGCTCAGAGCGCCCGGCGGTGGGTGGGCAGCTGCGCCCCCGGCCCCCGCGACGCCCGGCCCAGCGCCCCYGGGAAACGCGCCCGCGACGGGCCGGGCTCCGGCGCTGGCAGCGCGGACACACGACCCACCTGCCCCGTCCTGCGGTGCCCACGCCGCAGCCGGCCCCGCAGGAGACGTGCAGGACGGGCTCTCCCTTCCCAGATCCCAGGGCTTGCAGAGGAGGCACCGAGAAAACATCCACAGAACGGGAGTTAATCCTCAAGCTGGTGCTGCAGCGCCGAGGAGTCCGGCCGTTCGCCCGTGGGAAGGGTCCCCGCGAGGCTCCACCGCCCGTGCGAAGGGTCCCCGCGAGGCTCCACCACCACCCATGCGAAGGGTCCCCATGAGGCTCCACCACCGCCCATGCGAAGGGTCCCCATGAGGCTCCACCACC
>NW_028186217.1:869099-891599 GCF_003343005.1 Rhea americana
CCCGTGCGAAGGGTCCCCGCGAGGCTCCACCGCCGGCTGTGCCCCCCCTCCGGCACAGCGGTCGCCACCGCCGCGCATCGCCCTGCCAGGCCAGCCCGCCCTCGCGGCTCTCCTCCCGCGCAAACCGGGGCATCTCAGAAAGCAGGAGCAACCTTATAATTAATCGTTCGCCTCCCTGTTATTAATGCACCGCAGTAGATGCAGTTGATACTTGGCAGATCGCTATTCTGGTGGAAAAGCACCTGGAGTAAAGACAACCTGATCTCAGTGCCCCCGACCATTTACAATTTATATGTCCTTGTCAGATAGGGAGTTTGATGACTCTAATGTCATGTTTGTCCTTCACCCTGAGAAAATCTCCTTTTAAAGATCACCAGCCCATCTTTATTGACAGTAACTGTGCAGGTCRCGGTATTAACATGTGTTGGATTTTTCCAAAATGCTGGTCTTTTCTAACCATAAAAAAAAAAAGAAAGAAAGGAAGAAAGAAAAGCCCGTGATTCACAAACCCACCACGGAGTCAGACCAAGCCCACACGTTGCAGGGAAAGGGGGGTGACTTTCCCTGCAACCAGCAGGGAAAAGCACCAGCCTATGCTTCAAGGAAAGCGCGTTCTGCTCTTGCAGGGTGAGCCGGGCATTTTTTCCCCTTCTGAGAAAGGCTTTCTGAAACGAGAATATTTTCATGCCCCATCGGAAGTCTTTGCTTACAATGAATCCTCTAACCACAGATCTCAGAAAGCTGCACTGCATTAGGGAAAAAACCAAAGACGACGACCAAGGTTTGCCGTACAGCACCCGCAGACCAGCAGGAAGCCGTGTCTTACTGCGTCACCTCCCTTTGCTGCTGCTTTACGTGCAGCCCGACGCAGGCGCGGAGCTGCAGCCCCCACGGGGAGCCGGCGCCGGCCCTCCCCGCGCCCCCGGCCRACGTGCCGCCCTCGAGCCGCCCTCGCTCGGCGCGCCCCGAACATCGCGCCCGTCGTGCCGCAGCCCCGGGCGACCCGCTCCGCGGGCTGGCGGTCCAGGACGGCCCAGGGACGGCGCCGAGGACCTCCTCTGCCCATCTGAGCACCCTCCGAAAAACTCGGACGCTTCCCGCTTGGCGCAACCTGCGCCCAGCCGGGAGCACGGCCGGCGCGCGAGCCAGCGTCGGGAGCGGGGTAGAGCCAGGAACTCTGGAAGCCGTGGAAACCTTCCTGCTGATTTTAATGGGCTTCGGATCAGGACTGAAGCGCGTCGGAGCTGCAGAAATTTCCGTTACTCAGAATAGCTATTTATACTGTAGAAGCCAGTCTTGTTGCACTATGGACTTTCACATTTGCAGCGTGAAAGAAAATGTCAGAGTAGTAAACAGAACAGCCTGGGAGGATGGCGGCAGCACGGAGAGCCGCGTCCAAACAGCCCCCTCGCACCAGGCGCTCCTGGAGGCACCAAGAGCGGCGCCTCTTCGTCAGCGGGAGGCATCGCCGCCGAACGGCGCCGGTTCCGGAGCCATCTCGCGCGTCCGAGCGGCGCGTAGGCGGTGCCCGCGGGCGCAGAAGTCAGRCGCGAGCAGAGCCGCCCGGCCAGCCGCCGCGCGGCCCTCGCCGCCGCAGGGCTGCTCTGCCCCGGGGCTCCCCAAAAATTTCCACCAAAAAAGATAGTTTCAACAAAGAGCTTCCTGGCTGGCTGTAGGACGGGTTGAGCAGCAAGCCAGACTGCTTCCAGCTGAACGCCCTGCTCCTGCGAGCGACCCCCGGCCCGCGTTCGCAGAGGCTCGTTGGGGTCAGAGCTCTCGCTGCTGCTCGCGGCTCGAGGAGGAGACCTTGGCAGGCGCAAACCCGGCTGGCCCAGCAAGCAGCCTCGCTCGGCGAGCGCAGCCTGGGGCGCCAGGACGGGGCCTGGCGCTTGCTCCCTCTCCAGGGAGACCCGCGTTGACGTAGGTGGCTCACGTGAAGCTCAGCAGCTCTTGCGGGGGAGCTCCGAGGACGGCGAGGCTTTGGGACGGGCGCGGACCCGGCGCTGCAGCCGGGCAAAGACGAACGCGCGGCTGGCGGCTCCGACGCCAGGCGGGATCCCGGCGGCAGCGCCGGCGGAGCCAGAGCCTCGCCGGGTGGCTGCCATCTGACTGCCAGCGTCTCGAAAGTCAAACRCGTGTTTGCCTTGGCAACACGACCTGCTTTGTGAGACGGCTCACGCTCCAGATGCTACGTAATGGAAATTTATTACTAATTCTTGAAATGCAGTCTCTTTCACATAGGAGGTCCAAATCCTCATTCGCAGTGGTCTGGCCGGGGCTGCACGCTTGTCTGGTGCATTGGGGCAAGATGTTCTAGGCCATTTAGTGTTTTTCAAAATGTAAACTCCCAGCTAGCCCACCCCTGGCCAAGCAAGGAAGCACTGTGGYTTGGTTTTTCACGCGAAGGGTTAGCTCAGCACGGTTTTTTGCTGTCTGCCGCCCAACAACCCTTCAGGACGGGGCTTCCACAACAAGCGGCTGGCGACGGCTGTGCTCTGCAAGTCCTCGTTACGGCGGCGGCACCGGGCTCTCCGAGGCCGCGGGGAGAAGGTCACCTTCTGACCCAATCACTGCAATTACAGAGGCTAATTGAGGGCACGCCGCTGCCTGCGGCGGCAGCGGGGCCGCGAGCGGCCGCAGGGGACGAGGGGAGCCTCGGGGCTCGCTAACCGGGCACGTCGCCCGGCGGAGGACCCCGAGGAGCGGGGACACGATCCCGCCAGCACCCAAAACCTCTCCGCTCCGTCCCAAGGACGGTCTGAAGCCATAGGGCAGAGGCAGCCCGAAAGCAGACACAGGCGGTGATTCCCGCCCGCCCCGTCTCCGGTTGTCGTCGCCCAGGGAACGCAGGACTCGCTCCGGCAGCCCGTGGGGAGGGAGCAGCTCTCCACGGCACGGACGCAGTGAGGCCGGTACACGTGTTTGCGCGCTGAGCTGCTGGAAACTAGAGCGAGCCCAACGCTTCCGGGCAGACTCGCGCCGGTGCAGAGAAATACCCTTTTCCATCTCTGCAAGCTGCGTCCAAAAGGTGGCAAATCGCACGCCAAAACTGCAGGGAGCGCGGAGCGCTGGCGCGGAGCCCGCGCGAGGCAGAGCCTCGGCAGCCCAAGCGCCCGCCGCGCCGCTCTGCCCTGCGGCTCGCGCCCTCCTGCCCCGGGCGCCTCCCTGGGAGACGCCGCTCTCCTAAGAACAAAAAACAGAAACGTTTTGGAGCTTAAGAACTTAGTTCAGGCTCTTCACACTGAAACTGCAAAATAAACGGGACTCTCCAAAAGCGCTAATCTGCTGCCACTTGTTACTCTTCCAGACGTTCGCATTTTGTACTTTSATCTTTTCCTTACTCCTGAGAGAGCTCTGGAAATGGGAGAGCAGTACAAAACGTTTTCTGGTTCTAATTTCAAACGTTCAGATSAGCCCTCGGCAGCCAGCTCCTACCCCTCTTGTGTTGCTTCTCCAGCAGTGTTCCAGCGACCACAAATCACAGGAAAACATTCTCACGGTGCTCATTTTGTAGAAAGCGTTGATTTTGAACATTTCACGTGTACTCATCATTTTAGCCAAAGTGCTTCTGCACTCACCCAGTAAGAGGACAGAAATAACACTATTTGACTTAACCAACTGCTACTTAACAACAAAGTCATAAAGCTAAGAAATTAAAATATAAGAGTAACAAAAAAATGAAGCACAATTTTTCCTAGGGAAAGGAGGGATGYGTGTGAACACGAGCTGCTCGCTGCGGAAGTGCCCTGGGCTCGTCAGCTGGGGCGTGCCTTTCGTTTCACCAGGCTCCTCAAATCGGCCTAACAGGGTAAACGAAGCCCCCGGTTCGCGCCCCGGCCAGCGGGGACCGCCGGTTCCCTTGGCCGGCACGAGGAACGCGACGGCCGCGCAGACGCCCCGGCCGAGCGCCGGGTCTCCCCCGCGAGAGCCCCGCCGGCGGGCGCTGCCGGAGGGGCACGGTGGGGCGGGACAGGACGGGACGGGACGGGACGGGGCGCCCCGCGTAGCCCATCGCTCCTGAAGGAGGAGCGAGACGAGGATGCTCGGGAGGTACCAACGTGATCGGCAACGGGTTTTGCTCAGATGCTTTACTTTACCCAATCATTGCATGGTGCACGGGCACACAAAAGTACATTTAATTCACCACAGCTGAATTCAGTTTCAAAAGGGAAAGGAAACAGTTGCTGGGGCTAATCCTACGGCTCTCCCGGCCTTGGAAGTCAGCAGGCGGTGGTGGGTTTAACCTGAGCTGGCGGCTCAGGCGCAGCTCCAGGGGCTGTATTCCCTATCCAGCACGCGCATGTAACTCCCATTAATTTAACGGGAATTATGTGAATTGTACAGCAAGAGTTGACTATACTCCTGAGTATTGTGGTTATTATGTTTACCATCAATATTCATGAAGTCTTCCAAAAATAAATAAATAAATAAATAAAAGAGGCAGCGGGCAGATTTTACTCTGAAACACGGAACGGTGACAGCTTCTCGGGCACGCGCGAGAGCAGCGTTCTTTCCACTGCGTTTTCTCTGTGCGTTTTGCAGCTGTTGTTCTGCGTTATCAGGAGAGCTRCTGAAAACAGCATATTCCCGTAATATTACACATCAGCATCACCATTACGTATGGGCTGTTCTGGAAATCCACTGGTCTTCATTAACCAGACTAAAYGATTCCCCCATATGAGTAAACATGCTAATTTAGAACAAAAATATTACAGAAAACCCCTGTCGTTCATTAGATTATTTGTGCTATGCTTTTTTCAGATGGCTGTACCAATACAATCTGATGTCAAACGGCAAAATTCTGCATTTTGTCTCCATTTCTGCTGTAAAAGTGTGTTATCTTTCATACGTACCACAGCATTGCTTATTGCCAGGGTCACACACAGCACTTTGCCGCAGATTTGCACAAACAACCGTAAACGTTTAGTACGTTTGTGCGGAAGGGACCGGTATTAGGCCACCGATCCGCGGGGACGCGGCCCGGGGGAGAGGCGCTTCGGCGGGGCTGCTGGGGCCGTCGCGCCCCCGCCCCGGGAGCGCGGGGCACCGGCCCCCTCGGCCCCCCGCTCCGGGCTGCCTGCCCTCTCCAAATACCATCAACAAAAAAAATTGCTGTTCTTGTAACTTTTAGATTCAGGTGAGATGGATGGAGGAGAAATCACCACCTGCTCCGTTTGCACAACTTCCCCCAGGCCGAGCTGGCTGCTGAGTGCTGCAGCAGGCAGGGGAAGAAGGGAAATTCCAGAYGGCTAAAAACCTGTGGTTTTTCAGTCTGGGGTTCCCTTGCATTACATGCACAGAGGACAGTAGGGCTCAGACACGCTTCCRCGTGCCTGTGCACACACGTAAAGACCTAAAAACACATTATGATTAGCATTTAAGGCCTGGCACCCGTAACCGCCATCCGCGGCGTAGGGGCAACCTGTCTGCTCGACTTACTATTGCTTGGGTGACGTTTGGTAGCGTATTTCGTTTTATTAGCCCACGGGATTGACTGCTAATCCCTGTCTGTTGCCGTAAAGAACRAACTGAACTCTTCCGAATTTAAACACCCCCCTCACAAACAGTTCCTTAGCTGTGAATATACGGATGCACGGTTGCATCATGTCTGTGATTTTGCATTTCCCCCACTGTCTCTTCTGTCTGACACGATAATAAGCTATGTGTTAAGCCAGAAAAAAGCAATTTTCTCCTGAGGTTAATTTCTGTGGATTGCCCACCTGAAGTGGGGAGTTGCATATAAATTATAATTTGTGCTGAAGTGGAGAAGACCGAGTTAGTTTTTTGGCACCGATGCTACAGCACAAATCCTTGTTGACACAGTGATGTTTTGTTCTGTCCTCTTAGCAATCRCCTTTCGAAAAACTCACGTTAAACCTCGTCTTTGGTTTCCGGGATGCCAGAGCGGGCGCGCGCATTTCGGCACCAGGGAGGGTCCCCGGCCGGCCGGCGGGCGCCGGGGCGCAGCAGGACCCCTCGGCCCGCGCCTCGCTGAGCGGCGCCTTTTCTGCAGAAAGCCTCGTTCCAGCCGATTTCCAGGGAGCCGGCGGGAGCGGGCCGCGTGCTTCCCGAGGGCGTCGCGGCCCCGGCCCCCGCAGAGACCTCGACTTCGCTTTCTTGCAGCTGAGCCTAAAGGCTAGAAATTTTCTGTCTGTTTTGTTTTTCCTCCCCYCTCCAGAGCAGCGCTCCAAGCTGCTCACCTTCAGCATCATACGGCATTTCAGAAAGAGAGAAAAAATGTTTTTTTTTCAGTGTTGCAATTAGCATGTAAAACTCCTAATTAATGGTGGGTCTCACAGCAGAATGCATAAGTAATTCTTTTGTATTTGATAAAAGGGTGTATTTGAGGGGCTCTGCACCTAATTATTACCTACCAATTTCCCTAAATGGTGGACAGCCCCAATTTCCTGGCAGCCCCCGGTAGAGACTGCTTAACTACACAGAAAAGTCTCTTAAAAGACRAGGGGAAATGAGGCAGATTTACGGTATTTTTATAACCTCACCAAGAAAGGCAAAGAGTCGGCGGCCGAGAAACACGCCGCGCTCGCAAGGCTCTGCTTGCGTGGCCGCGGAGAAGCCCGCTGCCCCTCGGCACCGCGACGCAGGGCCCTTGGACGACGGCTGGAGGCTCTGCCGGAGCATCCCCGCGGCGGAGACGGAGCGGTGGGCGCCGCGCCGCCGCGAGACCCCCCGAGCTCAGTGCCCTAACTCAGCCGAGGCCGGCACAGGGCGAGGGGAGGCCGGTGGGAGAGGGGGCTTCTCGGAGGGGTCTGCGCAGGGAAGGCTCCGTCCGGGGGGCGGCTGGGCGGACCAGAGCGCTCGTCCGGGGAGCGACGGTGAAGAGCGAACGGTTTAATTTAATGCAAGAGACTTCGTAGATTATAACTGAGTAGATAATTGGGAAAGGATGATAATTGTTTATGAGAGGGAGGGATTTAGTAATTATTCAAAGCTGTTTTAAAAGACTTATAAATACTCCTTGACAAAGGCCCAGGAGGGGCCGAAGCGTCGGCTCGATCGTTTCGCTACCTCTCCAGAATTATCGTTTAAGCACGTATGACAAATCAGCAAGCAGAGCGCAGCCCGTCGCTCAGCCCCGGAGGCGTGCGAGCGGGGGGCACAGCCGGACCCCCGAAGGGGACGCCCCTGCCTGCAGCTCCCGGGYGTCGGAACCGTCACGGAGGTGTTTTGGCACAGAAACTCGGACGCCTCACCATTTCCCACCTGTGCAAGGGCACACACGAAAGCYGTTAAAAAGGAGTTCAAAAAGCTATCCAAGACAAAAGACGTTGCTAACGCACCTCCAGACTTACACCCGCACGTAAGGAGTGCAAGGGACACATGCCTACGAGCACATCAGCACCCATCCTTCTGCAATTACRTTTGGTTTTTTATAATTCTGAAAAGTGAATATTGCTATTAATTATTTAAAATTTTGGACTGTCAAAACATACGTGAATAAACAAATCCGAGCAGGCAAACAACGCTCACAGATACCAAATATTTCTTCTCTTCAGTATGCCTCTCCAGAAAAGCCTGAACATGTATCTAAAATAATTAGATTTTGTTCAGTAATCAAACTCAGATGGATTCCCTGTGAACTACTTTTATACCCACAATGAGAAATGTGTGTTGCTCTGTAAATCTGCATATTTTTCCATAAACCTAAAACCAATGAATTTTGAAGAGTTATGATAATACAAAGAACYGAGGCAATTACATATCTTTTAAACAAGGATTCAAAATGCATTTCACTGACAGTATTCGTGTAGTAAAACAGTCAAAACTTCTTTAACCCTTTTAGTGACATCTCAATTACACTGCAATGATTGAGGCCCAGGACATTTCCTCAAGCTTAATGACTGGCTGGAAAAGTTGATGGCCTGAGGTGAAGCCAAGGGCCATTAATCCCCCCCGGTCATTAATTCCCGGGGAATTGCCCAGGGCTGAGGGCGTTAGCGCATTATCCAGTGGAATTCTGAAGATATATTAGTGTTTCCTCATCTGCGTTAGCAAATAAACTCTTCAGTCRGGACTTGTGTTTTAGACGTCCCCTCCCTCGGCGTAGGCAAAAATAAGATATTCCATTTGCACAGCACGAAGTGACAGTGACAGGGGAGCCGTCCCAGGGGCAGATAGGCAAATTAGCAGAACCACACTTTCCTCAATGATTATGCCAAATATCACATCAGCCACCATATGGGCTTGAACACAGATTTCTCAGGGATTTCATTTTCATAAGCAGGGAGGAATTATGCAAAGTGCTATAGGTTGGATTTAGAAATGTTTTAAGAAAACATCCATTTGGTCGCAACGACTTTTTAATGATTTTTCTCCGCAGTTATGCCTGGCCACGGCAGACTTCTCCGTGTTTGGGTACTTAGGAGGGTTCCTACTTTTTCCATTTCAAACGGACTCATMCTTTTTAAAAGTCAAAACAGAACTGAAATATTGTATCAACGAAGCTGTTTTGTGAAAAGGAAATGTTTTATGGAATCAGACCAAGCGTGTCATTGTGGAGACAGAGCCATCTCGCACATCTTCAGTTTCCATTCTTGGTGAATTTCTCATATAAAAAGAATTACTCTTTCAAAAAAAAAAAAAAAAAAAGCCACCCCAAACCCCAAAATACACACATACAAAAAATGTYCAGCAGGAAAACAGAAACATTAAATGCAGTAAACACATTTTAAAAATAAACCAGGATCACACAAATCAATGAAAGGGTGGAAAAGGTGATAAATCTCCTACTGGCAAAAGTGAGAAGCCCTAAAACAAGTTCACGCTTGATCCAAAACCTACTGAAACCAGCAGCAGTTCATAAAAATTCAAATGAGCAAGTTTTGGACTGCTTTAACTTCTCAACCCTATTTTCCCACCAGTTCTGAAAAAAAAAAAAAAAGAAAGAAAGAAAGAAAGAAAAGAAAAAAACCGAAACTCTCAGCAGGAACCAATTCTTTATTCTTGCATTTTGATCTCATTTTAACAGTTTCTATTTCAACAGTCTTTAAGACTGCCTGCAGCAGAACTTCTTGATGTAACACATCAAGTCTTTGGCTTAAACACATTAAGCAAAACAAACTTTCAGATCATTCAGTCTTTTGTCARYTTAAAGAAAATGGGGAAAAAAATTCCTATATATTTCTCAGGGTGACAGAGCATTTGAATGGTGTGTTAGCTCACAGAATAACTCCTTCTCCCTTAGGGAACACTCTTCAGCAGCAGATCCCTAATTAGTATTATTATTTTAAAATAAGGAGCACCAAAAARAGTGCACACTTTGTACTGGTTACAGATTGCAATGGAAACCTTAGAAAAGGCCTTTACTTCCACTTAGTGACCCCACTCCCATTCTCTCAGAGCAGTGGCTTGCATTTATATCCAACAACTCTGGCATAAGGTTGCTTAACAGCTTTTGAGGTTTTAGCACAAATTCATCCGCTATAATTTTATGCCTATGAGTCATTATATTTTCTACTTTATACCTCAAACAACGCTTCTAAGATTTTCTAAGTATACCAGGAAATTATTTAATTAAGATTAAGAGCTTTGGGGTGTTTTTTTGTTTGTTTGTTTTATTTTTTTTTTTTCATTTGGAGCCTTAGCTCAAAATGATTTTTAAAGGCCTGCCCAGATTTCCCGTTTTGGTATTAATAACGGTATTAATAGCATTTTGGTATTAATTAATACCTAAGAGAGGGTAGGGTTAAAGTTACTTTAGACACCATAATTTTGTATTTCCATATCAACAAATGAAAAAAAAGTTTTTTTTTTTTTTTNACCTAGTCCAAATTTTGTGGATGTGAACTCTTTAGGTTTGGCATGACTGTATTATTCCTGTAATAATTTTCATCCTTATGTTRCTGAAATATTGCTCACTCTGAATTCTATTTTCATGTAATCTTTTGTCTGGAATTCTCCTGTTAGAAGAAATACGTTTTATCAAAATAATTATAGCATAAATTTCAGTGTTGTGATTGCTTGAGGCAAAGTAGTGACTGAAACCACCATCGCGTGGGGGGGATCTTCTCTTTTAAGCGCAGGCTGATTGCCGAGCCCAGGAAGAGACGGGATTTCCTGCGTGTCGAGAACGTCGCTGCAGTCACGGCTGCTGGCGCGGCTCCTCGGAGCGCTCGTCACAGCTCTGCAACCCCGTAGCGCCTTGTGCCCAAAGACCCAACCAGCTCTTGAATGTGCTGCTAGAGAAGAGCATCTTTCTGCCTTTGCTTTTCCATGCTTTGCATCATTGCAGCAACAAGCTTACTTGCTGCAAGCGGTTAGAAAAATAATTCGGTACCTGTTGGCTTACTCCGATGTTTGTTTATTCCTCCCCCGAGAGGGAGCCGACTGCCAGCGCTGCAGCCACCGTTCTCTTGGTTTTTAAGGACAGGGAGAAGATACCCCATTCACCGCCTGCTGCACTGGACAACAGCTCCACGCTTTCCATGAGCGCTGCACTACTCCAAAACTTCTCAGAAATAGAGATAAGGAACCRTACAAGCTACATAAAAACAAGGAGTTACTCTGTGCTGCTTTAAACCACACCTACTCCGAGATTAACACCAAAGTTCATACAGAAAGCGCACCCACGTCACTAGCAAYGATTGGGATACAGCCGTCAGCTTCCCCACCCATATTGTGGGCATATAACACGCCTCCTTTAAAGGCCTAAAAACAGCCAAGAAAGCAAGCTTGTTCAGGAAAAGCAGGTGGAGAAGGAAGATACCTACAGCATGCTTGGCACTGAGGAAAGTACGTTTGCTCAGAACATATTGGAGCCCCAGACCCAAAAGAGGTCACGCTTGTAAAAACATTACCACTGTAATACCACCAAGGTCACATCTGAAGGTGGGTTCGGCTGTGTTGGAGCTGGTGAGTTAAACATGCAGGAGCAATGCACCTGGAGGACACTCCGTTTCAACTGGTTTTCCTCATTTTTTTTTTCACTCCAGAGTTAAATTCTGTTGATACGTTTTTCCTTGATGCATCTTTTCTTTCACTTTGACCTCTTCGTGGCTTTCAAACCTCAAATCCTCCTCCAAATCTATGCCTGGCCCTACCTGGCAGGTCTCTCAAGTTACAAACTTCATGCTGTTACACACCACCAGTATGAAAGCAGAGGTGCAAGAGACAYGACATCTAGTCACCTGGTATGTGAACTTCAAAAACAGATTAAAAACAAGGAAGAGACCATTTGCTAGTTCTGTTACCTGGAGAACATAAGATTCGGGGTTAGAGAGCAGGAGGAGCTAAGACACAACACTAAATATATTTTTCAGATTTTGTCACTGGAGATAAAGCCATCYTAAAACAGCCCAGAAAGCCACCAGCAGCATTGCACTTTTCTGTGCTGCAATGATGCGCTAGCATGGAACACACAAAGAAGAATAATTCATGAATTATACTTTATCAGTGYTAATTCTTCACTTATGCCTGCAGTTCCAGGATGGGTGGAAAGCTGGGTGGAAGAGGAGAGGAAGGAGGCAAGAGCTGCCCACCGCAGCACCCCATCCAGGACCCGCTGTCCTCTCCAGCTGCCTCCCCAAGGCCGCTCCAGCACGAAGTCGGCCCGGCTGCCAGCACACGAGATGGTCCAAGGAGCTCCCAGGGGGACAACAGCAAGGCAAGAAGGTTGTGAGCAAGAGGTGTGYGGGGGAACAACCCCCACCACACCTCCCAAAACGGCCCTGCTGTTTGCAAGACATAATATGAATGCAACACTTACTGCCAGCGCTCAGTAGATGTAGATTTATATTTATTCACACTGTCATTCTTCTGAAAGATGGAGGAATTCATTCTATACTCGTGTCATTTGTTTCCCTTCTGGAATACGTTTCACAAATATTTCTAGTGTCCTCTCCCCTTGCAAATGACTAATGGGAGAAAGTAACTTTGGAAATGACATTGCAATGTAATCATCCATATTGTGTATTGTGGTTAAAATTGATTAAAATAATATTGAAACTCCCCCAAGGGATTATGCAATTATAAGTCAAGTCCCAAATGGAAAAGGTTTTTGAGAACTTGGCAGATGTCTTAATGAAAATGAAGCATTATAGTAATATATTAGTGCTATTTGTATATTATTGACAGCAAGATCACTAAACTGTATAAATTACTGTCCAGAAGAATGGCTGAATTGTTTTTCTTTCAGGAAATTTTTAATCAAATATAATTTCAGGAAAATAATTGTTTAATTTTAGCCTTAGCTTTTGATCTGCACATTGATAGATCAATTATTAAACTGAGTTTTGGCTACCCATTTGCTTTGAAAGTTGACAGTTTGAATATTTGATTTTACACCCGTTTTGTTTTATTACAAAATAAATTCTGGCTAATGCCATACACTATTACTCGCAGCCTTGTAATGAAACGTGGGAGAAGGCTCACAACTTTTGTTTGCAGTAACAAAGCTGTTCATCTGGTGCACCCTCCTTTAAGAGGTTTTTATAAGAATATCATTGAGCTCAAAGTGTGAATAATGAGTAACTAAGATCCCTTCTTAACAAAGCAGGTAATCGCCTTTCACTCAGGGAATTTTAACCTATTTGAAGTCTGCCTCATTAGGCTTTTACTTAAAAGGGTTCGGGCTTTTGTTACCGCTCCTGGCGCCCGCGCAGGCAGAAGCTCTATGCACTTCCCAATAAACACCATTAACTGGCATTAGCTGTTTTATTCCTATGCAGGAATCCATTTCAGTGGTTAGGAAATAAACTACCTGCCTGCAACTACACAATACTGTAGTCTAATTTTAGAACTATGCTGTATTTTAATATCTTTTTTAAACAGATAYCAGTTTTTATGAAGCACTACATGAGTTGCTGATGGATAAATCACCCAAGCATGGTTAAAGAGACCCTAATCTCCAGATGGTACCAGATCCATTTAATTGTATCCTCTGACCTCATCTCACCTGAGCCTGCATTAAAATCATAATACAGTTCAAGTGTAAAAATGATATAGTGTTTATTCRTCCTGTTTATAGGGGGGCAAACACACAGTTAAATTCATATGTCGAAAATTAGTGTAGTCATTTGAAAAGGTTGAGTTAGATCAAACTGACTCTCAGCATTTTATTTGCCCTTTTTTATTTAAATGGCTATATYGCTATAGTTGGACATCTTTAAATGATAGAGGATGTTAAGAAAGAGGTGAAGAGACGGACTCCGGCATCAGCCCYGGGGCCACCTCCAGCCGGCACGAGAGGGAAGGGAGCAGTTCCTGTTTTTAATTTGCACAGTGCAGAAGGAGCCAGTACAGGACGTGCTGTAAATCCCCTGCAAATATTTTAATATTTCAGAGTACCCAGATCAGCGCTTCCCTCCATGGGTCCCATTTTCATTACTTTAAAATATGGGCATGGACCTTCCCTTTCCTGGCAGAGCATCCTCCATAAATCATAAAACAGGAGCTTTTTTTCCCCTTCTAACAAYGATTTTCACCACCAGCCCATCTTCTTTCTTTTCCTTCAGGCAGCTCCTCCACGCAGGGCTGCTTCCCCCGGGATCTCCCCCGGCTTCGCTGAGCCCTCTCCTGCTGCCCCTGAACGCGGTCTGCTGCCTGGGCTTCGCCCGCGCTCCCGCGGTCCACGCGAGACCCCGTCGTCATCCTTGACGGCTTATTTATGGCAGGCGATTAAGTTATTTGAGGGAATAACTAGTTATCCATACTAATTCCGTACTTAAACACTAACGACATCCCACGTGAGACGTCCAGCAGCTGTTAACACGTGCACCCACCTAGGAGCTCCTCCTCACCACGCAAGCAGCAGAMCACTGGTGGGTACTGCCCTCGCGCAGGGCCGAGCCAGCGCCCCACGGACGGCGAGGAAGAGGGAAAGACRCACAGACAGATAAGCAGCAAAGACAAGCCTAAGTTATTAGGAGTGTATTTACAGAGCCAGGTTAGTGGTTTTACTGCAGATATACTAGATTATAGAGAGAATTGAATAATTTATCCAGCAATTTTCACATAAGCAATATTATTAAAAATGAAGACATGAGGAAAGAGGTTAGTTATAGTGGAGAAATATATAAGCCATGAATAAATGTATTAGGCAGTAAGAATAGTGAATGTTTTAGTAGGTTTAGACTAGATTAAAAAAAAAAAAAACTGTATTTGATTTCAACAAAGTCTTAAAATATCTGCTGAGGAAAAGAGCACAGCTTGCAGTGGGCAAAGTCAGAGTATCTTTACACACCTGAGCCACGGGCAGCTCTTGGAGGAGGGCAGTCCTGCCACGGCACTCGCGTGCCGCCCTGGCTGCTGGCATCCCTGCCGCCCGCGCGTCCGTACCGCTCTGGTGCTCACCAGGAGGAGAGGCAAGTGGGGACCAGCCGCCACGTGAACCAGCCCGACCTCCAGAAGTCTCTGGAGCCACCAAGGCGGCACGCTGAGGGACACCTTCACCCCGCACCTCCATCACGTCCTCTTCACCCTGCAGGGATCCGGTCCCCTTCAGTGACACGGGCTCCTACAGAGCTCCCCACAGGCGGGCCCTGAACCCACGGGCAAAGCCAACTGCAATCCCCACCGCGCCAGCGAGCCCCCCCCGCTGCAGGCCACCAGCTCCACTAACTGCTGGTGGCAGCAACAGCCAAAGTGGGGCACAAAACCCCACATCCTCCTGCTCTGGGTCGCATCTGCAATTGCACGTCACTGCTTTCTACCTTTAACTGCAGATTTTTAGTCGAAAAGAAAAAACCACACACACGAGTTCTGAGTGTGCGCCCACAGGAACAAGAGCCATTTGATGTCTGTGCAAAGCACCCAGTTCGGGGCTAAAAAGAGCMAACAACAAAATAATAAAAACATGGATGAGGATTCCTTAGGAGGGCATGCAGCCAGGTACCTTTTTGCTGTTCCCTAAATATTKAAACAAGGGACATCCTCTCATCTCAGCTACCATTTCCGAGCCAAACAGAAGAAAACCAGATCTGTTCAGCTAGGGCAAACCCTCACGGGGCCGACGCCGGGCTGGCCGCGGGGAGGGCAGGCTCCCGCGAGAGCCGGGCCCCGGGCAGGACCGGCACGGCACGGCACGGCTCGGCTCAGCAATCCCCACGGGCAGCGCCCCGCCGCTCCGCAGGACCCGAGCGGAGCTGGCCCAGCACGGGYGCTACTTAAATGGCAAGTCCACAGCACAGACAGAAGTGGTTGTTTTTGTTTTCCGTCGAGTCCTTCTTTATCTCCTCTCCTTATGGTTCTCTCCCCCCGGCCCTCCCCTCCCGCGCTCCGGCAGGGAGTCTGAATGCTGATGAGGCGTAACTTGGTAGAGTCCCAAGCATTTTCAGGCAGGAGATTCGGGGAACAAGAGGGTTAGGTTAACTAATTAGCCTGGAGTAYTTTCGCCGCCCTCGGGCATCCAGGTTGGTGGGTATTACAATAACGTCCTTTCTGTAGCCAGCAGCTTTTGTCCTCCGGGCAAGCGCGGCTGCGAGCGGCGCCGGCTCCGAGCTCGCGGCAGCCGCTTTGCTGCAGCGGCGCGGGAGAGCTGCTCCGGAGCCCCTCCGGGCCGAGCGCCTCCCTGATCCCCAGCAGCTGCCTGCGGAGGGGGCCTGCAGCTAACAGCATCCTCCTGGAGGCGGGCGCGGGGAAGCGTCCTGCCCAACTTCTTTGGAGCCGTCAGCACGTCTCACTGAGCTGCGTTCAGGCAAAGCCCTGCTGAAGTGCTRAGTCTGGTTCTTCCCTTATGGCTCCCATAAACTTTAAGTAACAATTAAGGCAATGCTTTGGAGGCCTGGTCAGATACATGTTCTCTTCTAGGCACATACAGAGAAGAAGAATTCAAGAGATTTAATCAATTTTTAGGATTTTAAGAAACAAAAATATGCACATGTMTATGCACACATATGTGTATAGGAGAGYAGATATTTGGAGATCTAACTGCAAGTGGTTGCCTAATGAGAACCTTTTCTCCAAGAAACCACCCGCAGTGGGGGAGGTCAGAGCTCCCATGCAGTGCTGGGCACAGACTTATTTTTGATACTTAAGAGCTATGGTGAGATGTTTTAGCTTGCAATTTCACCAGTACATTGGTGAGACCCACAGCTGTGGCACTGCAGGGGAAAGAGCAAGACTGAGCTGCCTGAAGCACTGCCAGATAGTATGTCAGCGAGGGAAAGGAGGGGGAAACCTAGACAACGGACAGCATCRAGGCTGCTTTCTGCTGGGGCTGAAGTGAGAGCGATTCATTCTCGTCACCCTGGGCTAAGCGTGCTGCCCCTGGACACTGCAAAGGACGCTCACAGGCTTGCAAGCACAGCTCGCCAAAGTTTGGGAAGATGAGCCTCCACAAAGTCAAGCAGACTGCTTTAAGAGACTGTCTACACATCTACTGCATGGTCCACCCGTAACAGAGAGGAACAGAGATCCAGGCACCTGTTCCCTGTCCTACAGTCTTACTTGCAAGCTGCCACTCCAACTGCTGGTCATTGGTTTTCTGGTATCCTAAGTAGGGGAGTGTAATTATTTTGGCCACAATCTCCTTTTGTTCTGCCAGGCTGCCCTCACTGCTGGCCAGCAGAACAGTCCCCAAAACACCTCTTATTGGAGCTGTTGTTCCTGCTCAGAAAAGCCCACCCAAGACAAGCAACTTCTCTGGCTGCCTGTTTCAGCTCAAATATCTCACAGTATTTCCTTCATGTTAAAAATAACTAAAGAYAAATTTATTCTGAAAATCATGCATGACTGTGTGCACACGCACGTCAGTGTCAGCAGTCAGATGCGTAGGACAG
This sequence comes from Rhea americana, assembly GCF_003343005.1. Taxonomy (NCBI): domain Eukaryota; kingdom Metazoa; phylum Chordata; class Aves; order Rheiformes; family Rheidae; genus Rhea; species Rhea americana. The sequence goes on from NW_028186217.1 coordinate 885,836, forward strand.
TCCTCCACAGTCCTACTCAGTGGCCCATACCTACTGGTTTCTCACCACAGCAGCACATACACAGCCACTGCGCCTCACAGTGCACAAGCCACAGAGTTTTGCAGAAGTCTCAGGAACGAAGCCTTTCACTGCRGATGTGAACACGTTCACCCTTGTATAACCTTCACTGAAAAATACTTCCCACAGTTAAAGTAGAACAGGGCACTTTCAGGCTTCATTCTCTGTGCTACAAACGTCTAAGATTGCCAAGCCGCCTCCTATGGGACCACAGAGTTGGTAGTGAGGTTTGTCCTAAGTACAGCTGAAATAAAAGAAAATAAAACCCGCAAGAACACTCCATCACTTATTATTATTCTTTKCTTGTACAGAAAGAAACCTCAAAGGTCTTTCAAATTTTCAGTTATTTGTGATTCATTAAAAAAAAAAAATTGGTCATGGAAAGAATAAAAGTAGAGGCCAGTTTTAAAAGYGCACTATATTTGGATTCACTTCCTTGTTGCAAGTGTTTCTTTTTAAAAAAGAAAACCAAAAGCTAGTTTTCACTATATACACCCTTATGTTCCTAAAACAGAGCCATTAGAAAARTTATCAGGCCCAGAGCCTTTAAATAGGCGCACTTCTTAAGTTATATTTTAATCTATTATTTTATTCTACACGGAATTGTGTATAGTGTTAAGTGAAAGGAATCGATTCGATCAATCAATTGCATACTCCTGCCAAGTGCCCTCACTCCTGTTCTCCGGTCCTTCCAGAACTGGGTGRACTCCACAAGGTTCTCAATCAGCAGAGCTTTCAAAACACATGGCCAAGAGACCTCAACCACTGCTTCCAATAAGGCAGGAGCGGCACTGAGTCCTGCAGCACCTGGACATCGATCCTCTAATGAAAGTGGAGCAACTCTCACATTACAGCAAGTTCTTCCCTTTTTCACAGGGACACCCAAGCAGCACACATATCCACAGGACAGCCACCAAGAAAAACTGGAACATTCCCCTAACACCACGTAGGATGTTTAAAAAGCCACAAGGAAAACCACACACCCCACCTAGACAAGCTTTTTACAAATCCAGCCCTGAGGATCAGAGTRGGCATAGGAGCAATTACTCTTGCACCGTGAGGAGCTTGTGGAAGACTCAGGCGAGCTATAACAAAAGCATCTCAGGAAGCAGCTAGTAGAGACCTGACAAACTTGACACAGCTGCTAAATTAGTGACTAACGTGAAAATTGAAATGAATCTTTCAAATAAGAAAAAAATCTGAAAGCAGAGTTTAGATATACTGCTGATAGTCAGGTTTCAGTGACTAGATCTGTTTCAGTGATATTTTCACAAAACACACAGTATGTTCAGGAAAAATACAGACTATTATCACACCTTGCCTAGTAAGACCAGGACATGCCACTCTATTCATCAGTTATTGTGGTGCCTGGCATAAATAACAACAGAAATAAAAACACCTGAGTGTTGTGGCTCTCAAATCCTGAGATTTTTCCTATCTGCACAAATACTCTCTTGCAAATTTTTGTCTTTTCATCCAACATAGAACATRCATTCAAAAGCCAGAATTAAAGGCTACAACTCTGCAAAATAGCAGCCACAGTTTACAGTAATACATTTACTACTGAGACTAGAAATCCCTCAGCTCAAGGTTTCATACCTGGAGGAGTTACAGGCTAGGTTCCCTTGCGGGACTACAGTAGGACACAACAGAAGAGCCTGTTGCACAGGCCAAGCTCAGTCAGGATGACAAGAGGGAGCACAGCAAGGTGGGCAGTTGCCTACTTGGCTTCAGCACATCTCTAGTCCTATCAGCATACCCTCTCTGCATGCACACAAACCCAGCAGACAGGGACAGCCTCCACAGCACAGCTGAATTCCCCCAGGCAGAAGAGCACAGGGCACTCAGGCCCCACGTCCACTCTTCACAGCCACCACCACCACCAACAGAGCCACAAGGAAGAGGAGGGCAACACCAAGAAACTCACCTCCCACAGCCTGGCACCTTCCAGGACACTTGGGAACAACAGCCCAGCTAATACCTTGACTTCAGGGCCCTGCAGCACAAGGGGCTCCCCARTCCCACTCTTTCCTCTTGCTGCATCCATTTGAATGACATCTCAGCAGTCCCCATGAAGGGGAAGCACACAAAACAACAGGCTGCCAAGGACCCACCAGCAGCTGCCTGCCCCTGCTGCAAGCAGTCCCACTCTGGGGAGGGATCCACAGCTGGTATAAATTTTCCTGGCATGCTCCTCAGTGACAATTTACACCAGCTGAGAAGCTGAAACCTTGCTCTTGTGCTAAATGTTCTTACAAGAAGAGAAAGGGGAGCAATATGCTCCCGTCTCACCGTAACAAGGGCAGCCTAACCTTCAAAGGAGGCACTTAACATATCCTGGTGACTCTAAAACTTCTGGCCTTTCTTATATATATGTGTGTGTGTGTTGTTTCCTGGATCTAATTGTTCTATAAATACAGTTTTGAGGATAATTTTGATCTTCTGGACACAACAGCAGACAGTACCTGGCAGCATTCCTGATCCAGATGTGGGGGCATGATAGCAGCAGTAGCAAAATCATGCTGTCCCTTCTCCTCTCCCTTTTTCTCGGGAGTGGCTCCTACATAGAATTGTGCTTCTATACACAAAAATGCTGAAAAGCCATTTTTTAAAACAAGAAAATGGTACTTACATTTTTTCCTTTGTCATTCATATAGGATTCAGAGACGTTATGTCACTGTGATTACCTAACTGGTGGGCTCCTGGCCCGAGCTGCTCTCCGGGGTCAGTCRCCACCGTGAGGTTTTGGCTCTGCCTTGAACAGTACAGGACTTTGCTGCTGCTGTCGGAAGGRCGCTGCAGGTTTATCGTCACTGATCCAGGCTGAGTCCTAGGTGCAGAATGATACGAATGTGCTCACTTGACCAGCACRATTTTACCACTGGAGATGATGGAAAGGTTCATTCAGATTTTCTGGGGAACGGCTCACTGAGCCCTGATGCTGTTTCCACCCTTGAGTTATGGGCAAGGAGCAGATTTGTTTTTAAAATATTGCTATTGAGGGTAAAGAAATCTCAACAGCAACTCGTTAACAGCGACAAAAATGTTCCCAGCAGCAGCRTGTGCCCCCTGCCATTCACAAAACGTATGCTAATTGGAGGTAAACATCATCCATCCTCGACTAGGCTTGCAAAGGCAGATCTGGTTTATAAATAGTAAAAAGTATGCCTGCTATTATTAGCGGTTTGCAGAATGTATAAAAATCACCGCTGACACTATGAATTTATAAATAGCTGGAATGCAGGCCGGGAGCAGCGACCCCCCGGGCTCCCTCTGCCCGGCAGCGGGCGGGYGGGAAGCTGCCCGCGGCCGCGGGAGCCGCCCTCCGAAATGCCAGCAACCCCCTTTTTATTGAACTGTACTAACTGAAAGGAGCCAAATKAGCTAAAAAGGGCTCTAAATTCCTGATATCTTAATACAGTAGTTGTAGCACTTTGCATCACGCTTAATGCCACTGTTTCTGCGGCTGCGGCAGGATGACTTTTTGGTCTAATGGTGCTCTTGTTCGGTGCTGCTTCTTCRCATCTGGTCGCCAAAGAGTCACTCTGTCACCCTGCAGCCTGCTAATGAGATCCCCCATTTAATTAATACCATAAGAATTTTAATTCTGACTGAATCAATTTAACGTGATGTGATTTTGTCAGCTCTATTCCCCAAGTAAAAAGTGAGCCTGATGCTTATTACATACATCATTTCACGGGCTCTGCATTCCCTGCTGACTTAAACAAATTCTAATTAAGACTAATTAAAGCATCATTTATGAAAGCGCTTGTGATAGCTATGCAAACATTCTGGGTGGGTATGCTTTGCATAATAATTATCCTAGTTAATATTAAGGCTAGGTCCTTGGCAATTAGGTCTTTGAAACACAGAGTTATTCTGAATTTAGCCCTTTTCACTGTTAGCAATTAATAACAAAAAAAATATGCTAAATTTATGTAGTGATTTCATTAACCAAATAAATTTAGAAAGAGTAGTATTGGTTGCATTTTTAAGCTATTTGTAATTTTAAAGCCAGGTGACAGTTATTAAAATGAAAGAATATAGTTTCTATAGTAGGTGTTGAGAATTTATTGTAACCATGCAGGGGAGGAGAGATGACTGTTTACAACATGCAGGCTGCAAAGGCATTAAAGTTTAGCAATGTTCCTTTTCTTCCCTAAACCTCATCTCCATAAAAATCTAGATTACAAAGCAGGAATTGTCAGTTTTTAAACAAAATAAAAATTAGTTCAGTCTGGCTTGGTTTGCTTTCCTAAGTCAGATTTGAGAGACTTTCAAACTCCTGTAATAGATCACACAGCTTCAGAGCRGAATCAGTTTGGCCCAGGATAGATGTAGTGTAGGAACAATGTTAATTCTGCACAATTACAGCAGTTGTTGTTAGGTCTGTAGTCATTAAATGAATACTTTCTTGTTTCAGTTTCATAAAAGTGAAAGTCTTCCCAGCGTTCACGAACTGCTCCAGCTGTGGTCCCAGCAGATCGCCTGCTGCCACCACGAGGGGTAGTAGAGAGTTTTGTCTGGCATTTACGAYAGTATAGGGAAAGGCTGCTTTTCTTAATGTACAGGACTTTGATGGCATATAATGTGCTCTGGCTTGGTAAACAATATTCTCAGGTCAAAAAAATTTTGTTTTAGAACTAACAGTCTGATATGGACCATGATTTCAAAGCGCATATTGAAAAGACKCTGTGGGATCCAAGATGATATTTAAAAAAATGGCCCGAAGCAACCTTTCATGTACTTTCTAAACCTCTTGAATGTTTGACATCAGGCAAACAAGAGTCAGTGGATTTGAGCAGCAACTTTTTGTTTTCTACCAAGAGACTGGGTGAAAAGCCTTTTGGAGGTAGGTTGCATTTTCTGTTTAGAATTCCATTTTTCAATAGCCAGTTGATATACTAAAAACTGTATACCACTTTAAGCATACTATTTTTTTGCTGACTGATGATAAAGTTATGCCTGGCCTGTAACTTTATCTATCAAAATTAAGGTGACATTCAGGGATTTCTAAYGAGAAGATTTTCTGCTCCTTGAGGTTAGGTATCATTCAGATAATGCATCTTCCAAAGAAAACCCTGTGGAGCTGATGTGGATAACAATTGTATTCTCTWTTTCTGTTTCTTTCTGATTTTTTCTCTCCCTCCAAACCACGTTGATTTTGATTGTCCTGTTGAGTTACATGTCTTGAGGATGCTGTAAATCAAAAAAAAAATGCAGATGCAGTCATAGGTGAGGAAGTTTGCTATCGTGGGCAGAAATTACGGAGAAAGTCCTTCCTGGGGAAAACTTCCCAGAAAAAAAAACTCACTAGTGTATGCCATTCGGGGCCTCCCTGGGGACAGGGTGTGCGACTGAGCCTGGGGAATCGAGATTTGCCAAAGCACAGGAAAAACATTTTTGTCTCCAACCTGGAGGCCCGGAGAAGGGATCCTGGAGAGGGGACGACAGTAACGCTCCGGCAGTCCAGCCCCTTGTCCCCCGGGCAGGATAGCTCATCCATTGCTATGATTTTCTCACCAGTTGAATTTCGCGAGGATTGAATTATTGGGTGTTCTGATAAAGGGTCCCCCACGCTGTCACTCGGGCTAACGCAATSTGCAGGTCTGTCCTTCTCCGGGCTACAAAATGAAATAAAACCTGTGCAATGTTTCTGATGYTAATAAGGGTGCCCTGTCAAAATGTTTACTGAGTTCGATAGACA
>NW_028186217.1:896454-905343 GCF_003343005.1 Rhea americana
CCCGGCCGCCCGCTTTATTAAACAGACACTACCGCTTCACGGGACGATAGGAGAGATGATATAAAATCTCATATACCTAACATGGTGTATAAACAGGCTAAATCCCTATACATTTTAAAACTTCAGCAGTCTAAAGGTTAAAGCCTGTCAGCTGAATTTCACAAATTCCAGGAAGGAATGGAGAAGTCACGGCAACTCTTCATTGTATACCAGTGATCAAACATCTCCTCATTACACTTCAATATTGTTGCCTCTAAAGGTCACCATTGCTGAACATAATCACACAAAATCAAAACTGCAAACTTTATATATCATGGAGGTAGTAAATAGCTTGGAGGTTTATTTTCTGGTGCCTGAACAACATTCTGAGCCCATTTATAAATTCCTGGGTACTGTGGCATGAACCAAACACATTTGCAGTGACTAACAAAAGCTTCAATTAAATCAATTTCCTGTAAAAAATACTCAAAATAATTTATTAGGTCAGTACCAACTGGTCTAATCAAGCAATTGTTCCTCRGGAACTTTAATTTGCATAATTAAAAAAAAAATTTAAACAGACTTTAAGAAAACAATATTCAGGTCAGATTCTTTAAAATGCTTTGTCCTCTATGCAAAGAGGACTCTAGAATTTACTTAGGAGACTTCTAGCATATGCTATAAATCATGTATCGCTCCATTATTTTCCTATTCACTGATTTTACTCAACACTCATTTAACTAATCCGTCACCTCCTGAGCCACAGAGGCCAAAACCAGAGTCTAATCTCCAGACAGAATGCAGGCTTTCTCACACGGAAGGAGGCAACAATATTTACAGAAGAAGATCTTTGAAAGTGTATTATTTCTTCCCCRTTTTTCCGCAAGTGGAGACTGCTCATTTTCAGCTAACACCTTCCTGGTGGTGTCGGGTAGCAAAAAAGCCGGCAGCACTAGCGAAATGCAGCGGAYGCCGGGGCGTTCTGCGCTCGGAGCACGTGGCTGGTGCCCACCGGCTCGCCGCGGGACGGCGGCCGGCCCCGGCTGCAGGCGGGCGCTGTGCGCGGGGCGGGCACGCTGCTCCCGTCCCCCGCGGCGGCAGGGCCGGCGGTCCCGCTGCGAGCCCACCTCGCACCGGGCAAGCCGGGAACGCCCGCGTGGGAAAGAGTGCCCTGCGCAGACTCCGGAAAGAGCATTTCTGCTGGGGAACCGCTGCACGGAAGAACGGGGCAACTTCAAACGGCCAACGTCATTTACCAGCCAGCGGTCCGAATCAGCCCAGATGAGGGGCAAACGAGGAAGAAGGCGAAAATAGGAAACTAAAAGAATCCGGCTCTTAGACCAAAGTACTTTTTAAAAGACCAAGCAACTGGAAAGATTCTTTTCTTGGCCAAATAGACTGGTCAGTCAACCTGAAACAGTATTTTGTGTCACTGCGAAAGAAATGTAAGAATTTTCACATCAGTCCAAGCAGAAATGATTTTACGTCAGGCTTTTGGTCTAGCCTCCAAACTAGAAACTCCACAGCTTTGGCCGGAAAATCTTGTTCTCGTTCTGGGACGCAAACAGGCTGCTGTCCACGCAGACAAAAGCGGCAGGCCTGCTGCCAGGACTGAAGCAAACTCTGCGAGACTGCGGAGGTTTGCCTGTCAGACCCCGCGAGGGCCGGCTTGCAGRGCACGTCGGGATGGAGCAGGTCCGGCCAGGCCTTACAGCAGCAGCGTCGTCATCTGCAAAATCATCTGGCGTAGTACCTCAGCTACACATGGGGATTTAAAATCACATGGTTTAACTCTTTGAGAAAACTATCAAATGCAAGTGTTAAAAGCAGATTCTCAGCAGGTTGTTTTAATCAAAATATAATGTCAGATCGGTTTGTTTCTAAACCTGGAGGGCTTTTTTTCTCCCTTTCTTCATGAAGTAATGCTGGGTAAGTATTAAATAAGCATAAGAATTGAAATCTAGCTGCCACCTGCTAGATTTCTTTCTTTACAATGTAAAGACTCAAAGGAGATGAAAAGCTCCATTAATAAGATTATCATCATTCTTTTTGATATCTAAATCTGTGCCACCAGACCATTCTTCACTGAGCAGAAGATTGCGATCATTGCTAAAATCCCAGGTTTTTGCTTCTGTGCACAAAAATGCAGCCGGCGGTGTGTGGCTGAATGTATTCCAACACAATAGCATATCATTAGCATATTAGTGACAGCAACAAAAATACTTGAAAAGAAACACTGCATAGAAAGAGGATGCGTGTCAAAAACTGCTGCAAAAGCAGCACATTTTCATACTGTTTTCCTAAGGCGTCCTCATACTGCGTTACAAGAAAAACAAGCGTGAAGTTGCGCGTTCGCCGCTGGATGCTGTTTATTATTCCCTCAAGCGACACACGCCTTCTGCAGCCGTGCTTTTCGCTGAACGTTGGGCGGGGGGAGGCCGCGCGCCCCCGGCGGCCGCGGCAGCCTCGGCCGCTAGCTCTGCATGGTCGCAGAGGCTCTTCCGTTCCCTCCGTCACACGTGAACGTTTTAGAAATCTTTCAGTAAATTTAGCTCTCAGTAATGGTCAACAATAAACACTTTAACTAGCAYCATGTGCCAGGGTTAGCAGAATCCTTTTAACTGACGGTTTCAGCTTGTTTCTGAAATGACAGGAGATAACCAATATTCTCACAYATTCGTGAAAGGAAGCACGGGAACAGCCGGAGATCTGATTATTTATGACTCAGCTGAGTTACCACGTCTACAATGCAGAACTGCTTACACAGGAGCTTTCCCTGTACTCAAGTCTAAGAGTTGTTACTCCTCTGCTTCTAATTTATGTGCAAATTGGATTTCCCTAATGCACACAGTGAAATATACTTTACAGGAGGCTTCCCTGGTACAGAATCATTATTATTTTTGTGTGTGCATGTCATCTCTATATAAGAGATTTGAAAACCCTTGCATTTCAACACTTTCTGTGTGTTTTCTTGCAAGCCATGGGACCCTGTCTAGTGTAAGTTAGGTCTGTTACAGTCCTCTCTGAATTCAGTGTGCACTGAACTACAGCTTAAGCAGGTGTCTGGGTATTTTATTAAGTAACTCTCACTACTGCCATCCATCAGCTTGAAAAGCAGCTGGCTGCACAAAGCATATACTGTACAGTCTCCTTCTGTCTGTCTGCTTTCTCGCTTGAGGGTCTTCCCCGTTGTCTTGTCCAGGTATTGCTGACCACGCAGCTGTGGGTTCCAAAATAGTTTTCTCTAAGACCACCTAGAGCATCCCGTTGCTGGACTCACAAACCGTCCAATGTGACACGATCAGCAACCAGAAGTTTCCCCAGATTTACTTGACCTGCTGCTCTGCAGCCGCTCCGGACCCTGGCGCTCCTGTACTGCAATGCGAAACACGCTGCTGCGTGCACACACAGAGCTCTTCCATGGGATTAGTGTCAGCAAGAGACTTGGCACGCTGAAAGGACAGCAAGGCATGTGTCCCATCCACCCCAGGAACAAAAGCAGGAACCAAAGAAATGGGGGAAAAAAAAACAGTTGTCATTATGGTGTGAGTTGCTGGAAGAATTTTTTCTTCTAGCTTTTCCCAGAGTACAAGGCAAGAAAGTTCATCAGATAGCATCGATTCCTGGTGCCCAAGCTCTTGGTGTCCTTCTGTCTAAACAGAGAGTAGAGAACGCGCTTGCTTTGCACTTGAACATGAGGGCGGCAATCGCAGTCCCCGCACACAGCAGCAGCAGGGTTGGGCCCGTCATGCAGGTCCCATGTGGCTCGTGGCACCCCAGACATGGCTTCACGCTTCTTGTAGCTGGGAGGCCCTCAGACACCGGATGATTGGGAGTGAGTTGTTTGAGAGTCAAATGAAAGTGGAGAAAGGGGGGATAGAGAAACTGCTGTAGACTGCAGTTGTATTAATCTTCTCCTTGCCCTCTTGTGTCCTCTTTCCATGAATATTCCAGCAAATTAGTTTAGCAGCTGTAAATTTTAAATTAATGTTGAAAACCACAGAAAACCATGTCTACACGTGTCAATGTAGGTCTTAAACTGCAGGCCTGACTCCATGTATTATGCTCTGCTGTGCAGTGAAAAAATTCCTCATCTCTTTATTGTTACTTCAGTGATCTAACGTRAGGAGGAATCCTATCCTCCTCTCCACACAGCTCGGGGGCTAGCCAAACCTCTTCATTTCACACTTCTGCTACAGCAGAACAAGCGAAAACCCAGGGAAGCGCACAGCGTGGCTTCAGGGCTTCATGTGAAGAGGAAAATAAAACTGAAAAGTCAGTTGGAAACTGCAAGATGTCCCCTGGCACCACACTATGTAAATCCAACGGCTTTGTACAGTACAATGAGAACTGATGAGATTCACACCATCAGTGCAAATACACCGTTGCAGAGAATGTCTGAAATTAGCCAAAAGAAGGGTGCCAAGAGCCCTCCCCACTGCTGCCCCTGCAAGAAACTGTCCCAGGTCGTCCTCGCGGCGTGGACCTGACGGGGGGAAGAGTTGCCTCTATCGGGGCCGCTCAGTGCCCTCTGAACAGTGGTATCAGCTGGGCTGTCACCAATAACACATCCCGAAGGAGAGTCAGGACCTTTGTTTTTCCCCCCTCATTGTTTGTTGTACCTATTCAGTCGTTAAATAAATCTGTTGTGTGGTGAGTCTGCATCATGCTGATATGAAAGACAGTTGACACCGGCGTTTGTGTTTGTACGGGTGAAAGGTTTTTGTATCTGCAGTTTGACTGGGGAAGGAAAGTTAAACACAATGCAACAGTTTAGTAAATAAAGACGGTGTTTCTTGTGCTCTTTATCAGCAAGGGGTTGGAGATCTTGGACGCAGAATTCTTTACTTGGAATAAGCAAGAACAGAGAGGGAGGAGGATGCTCCCACAGATACTGAGTGGTATCAGTTAAATACTTACTGTTTTCTCTCTACAAGATTTCAACCAAATTGATTGAATATAAGGTTAATTGTATGTAAATGACTCAAAAGCTGCAGTGCTGGCCTCCTTGTGCCTTGCAACGACCACTGGTGCACGAGTACTGAAGGCTACCTGCTCCCGGCTGCGGGCCGTGGCCCTGGTGCCAGCGGGCTTGGTGCTTCACAGGGTTTGCCCAAGGAATCGTTGTTAGACCTGTGGTGTGAAAACTTCTGATGTGAAAATCCGCCTGTGCATTTTCTGTGTAAAATATCACTGCTCTTTTCAAAGATCCATCAGAAATGGCACTGGCTGCAAACAGGAAAGCTCTAGTACTAGAGGAAGATGATGAAACACACTGGAATAAATAGCTTCATTCAAAGCAGAACTCAAAAACACTACATTGATCCAATGGTTTCAAACTGCTTTTCAATAGCAGTGAACACTGGCATCCTGCTGAGTTCAAAAGATGGTCTTGTCTTGTTTGAAACAAGGCCTTTTAAACATTGCCATCATTCAGGACATTTCAGAAACACTCTTTTGCTCCCTCCCTCCCACTCTCCCTTGTGGAAACTTTCCTATACAATTGATCTTTTCAGAAAAGAGAACAACAGATTCAGGGTCCCATCCCCTTACAGCTGAAGTCAATGGGAATTTGGCTAACGACACTCCCGGGAGCAGGAGCAAGCCTTCGATTTTCAATATAGAAACAGTTTAATACACAGAAGAAGGTTTAATACTGTGTTTGGATTTCCCTGGCTGGCGAATAGGAATACAGATCACCCTCAGCTCATGCACGCACATGCAGGCTCATCTGCCCCATGCCCCACGGGCCCTCGGGGTGGTCCCCAGCCAACCCCACCGGGGTAGCCCTCCACAACAGTGGCAAGCACGGGCAGGCTTTGCCGAGAGGCACCAGACCTGGAGCTGCGGGGGATGAAGGAGCCAGCTGCCCACAAAGTGTTAAGGTGGCTTCTTGCTCCTCATGCTGTCCACAGGAGCAGCTGGAGGGGGCATCCTTCATGCGCCTTGTGGTCCAGGTGGGGCATATGCCACCTCCTTGCTACCTGACAACTTAAAACTTGCTCAGTATCCCAGATTATGTAAACTGGCACAATGCCAGTGCRAGGCAGGTACCCAGAGCACGGTTTGCTGTCTCTGATCCTGCATGCTCCTGAAGCGAGCGGTGCTTGCACTGGGGACATGCAATAACCGGCACTCCGGGCCAGCTGTGCTGTGTGGGGCCTCCACAGCGACCGTCCCTCAGAGCCCTGCCCTTGCTGGCGGAGGGGGAGTACATTATCACCCCTCTGCAGACATTACCAGGACAGTAACTGGGACATTGCACGTCCACTTTGTGTTAGACTCTTTGCAAGGATGAAAACAGCCGTCTGGGCTGAAGAAGACACCTCCGGGGTAGTTCCCAGCCACTCCTATGCTCCAAAACCCCTGTGGAACCACCCCTCACCCTGCGCAATGATGCCGTCTTTAATCATCTATTTCTCCCTGAAGGACATTCACTGGTAATACATACCAAAACCAGTTTTTGTTATTTTCTCCACAGAAACTGAAGTCTTATCTGAAGTTCCTGACAGTTCCCTTTCTCCCTCTTCTCATGGAGACTTGATTTGCCAGCATGCTCCTTGATGGAGGATTTCAAGCTACTTCCAGGCAAGTGCAGAGACACCCCACGAGTGCCCAAAACGGTACGTCTTGGCTCAGTGATTTCTCCTTTGTAGAAGACACCYTCCTAGCATGACGGTGATCACCATGGCACAGCTTCTGTTACCATTTACACAAGAAATATTTCTATTGAAAGCAAGGACATGACTTAGGGAGAAAAGTGCTATCTGATCTGTGCCAACAGCATCAGAAAAGGATCCCACATTTTTCCAGAAAATCTATACAGTAATTATTCTGATCAATACACAGTCATTTTGGAGCTGTTTTGTTATACTACTGCTACCTAGATAGGTGTTTTGCACAACCAGATTTGCTGCTTTTTACCATGGAAAAGGCATCCAGTTTGCATGAATAAATCTGTAACTAGACCACACAGGATTATTAGGCTTAATACCAATTGTCCCTCATTAATGTTTCAGAGGAGCGATTAGCATTTTGAGGCAAACAAGGTGTACTTAGTTAGTGGGACACGACCCAGCTGTCATTAAATTATATCTATGATTAATGATCTTCAGAGGCATAGAGCTTAAAGTTTGGGTAATAATGAACAGATTACAAGTGAGAGGGAGGGAAGAGAAGCAGCGCAGCGGCGGGAGGGCAGCGGGGCCATCGTGGGCCGAAGCTGGGGCTGCTGCGCGGCAGCGCGCGGAGCATGGGTGCTGCCTGGGGCCGGGAGGGATCTGGGCAGGAGCCCTGCCTGCCTGCCCACGTCATTTCAGCTGTTCAGACTTCATTAACCTCATTTCTAGGAGGTGCCCAGCGGTCCTCACAGCTTCAGACCAGAGGCAACACCGCTTAGCCTCCTCCAGGCACCCAGGTTGGTCCCACCAGTATACTACAGCTATCGCAGGCCCTCCAGAGGACCTCCTCTACGGCCCCAAGGCAGAAATCACACTTTTATCCTTTCTATATTTTTATAAATATTTAGGTAGAAAATCCACCGGGGAAATGAGAGCTGCCCCATGCTCCTGGGCTGTCATACTGAGCCTTTCTTCTGCGGCATTTCCGAACACCAACTGATGTGCCTCCTCGCAGGCCGACATAAAAATATTTTTATCCTACTAAGGGACTTTCCCTGTTGGCTGACAACAGGGAGGTTAAAGTAGCTCAGGACTGTTATTTACTAAGCTGTTGTCATTAAAGAAGCAAATTCCTGCCTTTCTGGTGTAGGATTTGCATTTTTCGTGCATGCACCACAGCAGGAAACCCCGCCGCGCGCACGCAGTGGGTTGCAGAGCTGGAGCCCCCTTCTCTCCCTCGTCTCCCACCGCATCCCCAGCCCCCCGGCTCTGGACAGGGTGACACGCACTTTGCTTTGACGCCCGTTCTGCGTCCACAGCGGGGTGTCGGAGGCACCTGAGCGCCTGCAGCGCTGCGCTGGAGCCTTCGAAGGCTAMGACGCGTTTTGCAGGTCCAGCTGGAAAGCGCACGCACTCATTCAGCTGACTCCGAGCGCTGTCTCTCGCGTCTGGCTGCGGAAGTTTTGGAGTCTCCCTGTGCCCTAGTTTCTCATGCAATTACATTATTTATAGAAAACCTTGTAACTTACTCAGTAACCGAAGATTGTTGTTGAGAGTGGCTGAGGAAACACAGCACAGAAGGTCACTTTATAGCTGAAGCACGTGTAAACAGAAGGGGCCAGGAGTTAGTGTCACGAGCAGACRCGGCCAACGGGCTCATGACAAACATTAAAACATTTAGAGAAAAGAAACATTGCTCTTGCTGCCAAATTGTAATTTAATTRGGGATTGTTTGGGGTTTGTTCCTTTTAGAGCGGTCTGTTTATCGGCGTATCAGAGCCGTGGCAACCGGCGGGCTGCGCGGACCCTCGGCGCGCCGCCGCCCCGAAGCACGCAGCGCGGGCGCCGGCGGGAGGCAAGGCGCCGCGGAGCGCGGCCGCGCTGAAACGAGCTGTGAGCACCGCCGGCGAAATGCTCCTGCCTGCGCCGAAAGCAACCTTTCCGTGGTCTTCTCTAAGGTCTTCTCATAGGACTTTATGAAAGCGCAGAAAGACGGGAGGGAAAACGAACCGAAGCCGTGGGAAGAGYGCCGAGCGCGCCACCCGATCACGATTCGGGACGTGGCTGCGGCAAAACAAGGCTTGTTCTGGGCGGCGGGGTGATGGCTGCACGCCGGCGGCAGCTCTGAGCAGCCACCACGCCGCCGCACGCCACCACGCACCACGCACCACAGTGCACCACGCCGCCACACGCCACTGCGCACCACGCCGCCACGCACCACCGTGCACCACACCACCACGCACCACCGCGCACCACGCCGCCACACGCCACCGCGCACCACCGCGCCACC
>NW_028186217.1:906463-926463 GCF_003343005.1 Rhea americana
CCGGACATCGTCACACCGCCACACACCACCGCGCACCGCCACACGGCACCGCGCTGCCGGACATCGTCACACCGCCACACACCACCGCGCACCGCCACACGGCACCGCGCCGCCGGACATCGTCACACCGCCACACACCACCGCGCACCGCCACACGGCACCGCGCCGCCGGACATCGTCACACCGCCACACGGCACCGCGCCGCCGCGCACCGCCACGGGTGCGTTTCCCGCCACGAGGCGTCGGGAGCCCGGGCCTCTCCACAGCTCCACACGCGTGTTTTGAACACAGCTCAGCTGACTGACTGACACACACACACACACACACACACACACACACACACACACACACACACACACACACACACACACACACACTACCCCCCAACAATCTTTCAGTTAAATGCAGAGATTTGGTTAATACTTTGTTTCTCAGGATTCCTCTGGTTCCCCGCTGCAGATTAGCGGAGTATTGCACTGATTTACACCTCCTTTGCTCTTTAAAGAGTATTAGAGCTCACAATATTATTCATTTAAATACTCTTAGGGCTTGTTCCTACTTCTACTGGTGAGTGAAAAATTTGCCTTTGACTTCAGTAGATCAAAACCTTAATAACTAATTTATAGCTAATTACATTATTAACATTAGAGATCTTTACAACGTGTTCTAGATTCAAGCAGCTCCCTAACGCTGCACTGCAGGGACTGCGAGGCACGGYGCCGCGGGCGGGCAGGCCGTCGGCGGGGCGCCGGCAGCTCGCGCGAGCGCCGCCCGCGCGCGGGGCCCTGCCCCGGGGCTCAGAGCGGCCTGCGCGTCCCCCGCTTCGCCCCGCCTCTGCCCGCGCCGCGGCGGTCTCGACGCTCCGCTCGCGAGCGCGGCCGAGAACGGCTAGCGAGCTCTTGGGRCGCGCGCTTTAACTTGGCTCCTGCTCTAAATCGCTCTGAAATGTCTCAGACGCCACGCTGCTCACGAGCGCGCTGCAGAGAGGCCCGGCGCGCCCAGGGCCTGCGGGGACGGGCCCCCCGCAGCCCCCACGCCGCCGCGAGCGAGCCGCGCGCGGGCCGGGGCCGCCTTTCCCCCCGGCAGCGCCCTTTCGGCAGAGGAACTGAGAGAGGGAGGAACTCCAAAAAGGCAGAAGTGAGCTTCATGTGACTCCAACCAATATCCCAGCTGAAAATTACACACCTTCAAACAACACACACGTGATGGTTGTACTGCGGATGGGYAGAATTGCTATTTTTATTAAAAAAAAAAAAAAAAAAGCCCAGGGAAATGTGCAGCTCACTTACTCCTTATTAGCAGATGAAACAGCCTCATGTAATAGTAATGCAAGGAACCTCAGTCGTAGTTTTCATTCCGGAATCTCAGAGCTCCTTATAAACACTAATTAACRCAACCTTGAACACACCCCAGGGGTATGTATACATGAAGTTACCCAACTGAAATGGATAAATGGTGGCACCAAGAAGAAGGCGGGCCAACATGACAGTGAACTTGTGCCAGGTCTCATAATTAACCCGAGAGGTCTGATGCTGTTTCCTCTAATCCTTACAATGCATTTCTATTACAGCAGAATCTGCATGACACCTTTTCATGAAGATATCTGAAACTGAGAACAAGGCATACCTTGGACACAACTCATATCTATTATTTAAAACTGTCCTCCTTGCAGAATTAATTCTCTTTTTTTTTTCTCTTGCAGCAGCAGATCTAGTAAGAAAACTGACATTTTGACAGATAACTATGGATATTTTTCTATAGAGACGTAACTTGGGGGGTACAGGTTCTCATTTGTGAATTGTTTAACAAAATTGTACCTAGTTGGCACCCAGAAAAAAAAAGACTAGGAGAGCTTCAAATGGTAGCTACTGTCTGATCAAGATGAGAAGCTACCAAATGAACCGAACATTTGTATCACACAGTGAGGTAGGTTGGTGCCATGTTCCTTACTTGAGGCCAAAGAATATGTCAGATATTACAATTTATAAATCCAGGCTGCTGTAGTGAATTACTATGACCACACTACTGTTAGTAATCTAATTGCTAATGTTAATCTAACTGCTAATTACTATTGGTAATCTAACTTCTAACGTTACCGTTACATTTCCATTCCAAGACCTCTGCTTTGGTAATCGCACTGAGCCCATAACATTCATATTTCAYTTTCCTGCTCCATAGACTTCACTAAGACATCGCCGTCTTCCTTCCTGTGAAAAAGACTCTGTACGCGTTTAATTAAAACTGTTTCCCAATGTTCATGCAGCAGACACGGATTAAAGCTACCCAGGCACTTGCACAGGCAGATGCAGCCTCGCTCCAGATAGAAGGGTTGCGCTGAAGCACAGCTGGGACTACATCTTCCAACACAGGAAGATCCCATGCAGAAGCACAAATGCATATGCCAGTGTGTAAGTGTAGSGAATGTGACATGCAGGAGATGTGAGGATGCCTGGAAACCCTCAACAAGTGTGCGGCACCACTCCTTGGCCTCTCTTGTCCCTTGGTACATTTGCGTGTGTTATTTTTGCCTTTTTCTCCTTTTGTGCTTAATTTCYCAAACCTGGTTGCTCTTTCAGCTTAGTTCCCATGTAGGCACATGACTACACTTAACTTCCCAGATGTGAAAGAAAAGCAAAAGCGAAAAGCAGAAGTAGCATCACATGGTGTTGCCACACAGAGACTCACACTGGCAGCCAGCAGTGTGGGGACCTTTCCATCTACCACAGATACTTTCCCAGTGACATGCTGTCATCTGTGCAGACTACAGAAGGGAATAAAGCAGTCTGGCAGTGAGTTTGCACACCCGCGCAGTCAGCAAAGGAAACGGTGGGGCAGACGGGGTTCGGACATGTGGTYGCAGCACAGACTCCCCTGCCTACACCCCTGCCTGGTCCTGGTTCCATCTTCTTCTTGCTCTGGGGGAAGTCCAGCTTCCCTCACCCATCCGGTCTGTCCCAGCTCCTTACACCTTCTCCTCCCAGCCCCTTATGTCTTGTCCAGAAGATCCTTTTACCCCTCCAGATATTGCCCGGCTTTCATCTCCCTTTTCTTGCGTGGCTTTCCTGTATCCCAGCCTCTTCTCTCCCTCACTTGCCCTCCTGACAGCTTCCTGTCTCAGCTCCGACTCGTTCCCTGTGCCACCTGCACACCTGAATGCTCTCATGAAGGTCCCTCTCCATCCAGAACAGGTCCCTGCACAATCTCTCCTGGCTCCCTGCCTGCCTCCCTGGGTTTTATCCTGCTCCTCGGCCCTGCTAGGCTCTGCCTGCCCTTGCTGTGCTCATCAACAGCTCCTCTGCCAGGGTCAAGCACAGACCATCTCTCCCACCAGGTTTCTTTCCTATGTTAAGCTCCTCCCTRTCTACTTCAAAGTGCAATTAAAGGCACAGAGTTAAGTGGAAGATGGGACAAAAACACCATGAGCTTTCCCAGTATATGATCAAGCTAAAATAACCTGATAATTTTTTGTACCTAACTGGCTTTCAGACAAAAGAAATGTGATAATCGGCTACTTGGACTTCGGTAAGCAGTCTTGGTTGATGCACCCAAGACACTGTTACCCTCAAGAAGATAATGTGATACCCTATTTCCACAAACAGCATAAGATGGTGTTGTCACCAAAAGTCTGCCCCTGTCCTCTTATCCACACTAGCCACTTGTTCCTACCCAGCCTGGCTTAGCACAAGAATGCACACAACTGCACATTGACCCAGGCAAAGAAATGGAGGAAAAGGGCTTATTTTCATCTGTTCAGTTCTTGGATCCAATGCACTGCATGACCACACAAATGCTTGGGGCAGTATCATGAAAGAAGTTGTGTAAGGGCAGAAGTAGCACAAGGAGGGAAGTGCTGCTTCCAAGGTCAGTGCTGACTTCTACTTGTGAAACTAAATTCAGAGCACAAAATGAATAGAGAGAGAAGAAGAGCCGTGCTGGATGGAGAATGATGGGCTTGGGAGAGAAGGAGGATTCCTCACACGTTGCTCGTGCATCTAGTGTTATTTCATCAATGTCATTAGTGACCCTGGCACAAATAGTTGCAGTGGACTTGTGATATTTCCTGATATTGCCAGCATAGAGGAGGACAGAAATGTTCAGGAAGAACTGACAGATTTGGAGGAAATTGAAACAGGATTAAATTTAACTGTGTTGGGCAGGACTCTGAACTGTTAAGAATTGCTGCTATGAGGCAAGTGCTTCTGTAATTGTGCATACAGGACCTTTAAAGATCCAGGTAATTACCTTGCCTGGTGAAAAACAGAGACCAAGTCTAGAGAGGAGGAGTGGGAGTCTCCACCATGGAACTGAAACAGGGTTTCAGACCAGAGTGAGASATGAGGGAAGGAAATTCAACCAAACCTCAGAGGGAAGGAGAAGAGAGAAAGCAAAGTGACTGTGAGGCATCCCTCCACCAGCACAGGTTCCTCCTCCTGCCCCCGRCTTAAGAGTCTAGAACTTGCAGTACTGCTGCGGTTACCCTGTTACTCTTGCTCATTTACTTCAAATAGAGTCCACTGGAGTTGCTGTGAACCCACTTGTCTAGGCTGAAGATATATCACCTGGAAACACCAAAGGACAGGAACTTCTGGCATTTCAGGTAATCACAGGAACTGTCATGGGAGGGTCCAAAAAGAGAAGGAAAAGGACAAGTGAGAGGGAAATGCAACTTACGTAGTGTCAGGTAAGATATTACCAGTAGAGGCAGGAAAGTACCATGACAAAGGCGACCAGAATAACCAAAAAACGTCAACCTTGCCTTCTCAGAAGATTTTGACACAGCTTGGTATGTTTATTCGAGGAATACAAGAACTGATGTGAAACTCCACTGGCTGGCACAAGAAGAAAGAGGGGAATAACAGTCACAAAGAAATACATTTAGGCTGGAAATGAGATAGGAGTGATTATGGAGCAGTCTAGCAATATATACAGTACTAAAATAGGTTTTGAACTTATTTTTAAATGCTCTTAAAATCACTTCAAATCCTGAGCTCACAATGACCCAGTTCCTGCAAAGCAGAACTGCGCTATTACAAAGTCCTGAAAAAAACCTAGTGGAAGAGCAGGAAGCGCTCCAACCATGAGAAGTTTTATGTTGTGCAATAACTTCTAAGACAAGTGAAAGCTCCAACACTAAAACATTTGAAAGTAGTTTAGGCAAATATCAGATACAGTATTATGAGAAACAGTCCAGCACAAAGAAGGGAAAAAGAAGTGTCTGAGAAAATTCACCCTTTCCATGYCCAACCCTGAAGAGTCTCCTGCTGGTTTTACAGTCTCCAAGCAAAAAAAGAGGATTCACAGGAGGTTATGTTTCYGACACTGAATCATAGTGGTGCACATGCAGAAACACTCTCATGGTTAGAAACTTCATCAGTTATTTTCTTCTGTAAATTCATCATTAGTGGGAGCAAGTGCACAAAACAACGGGCAGTGGTAAAGCACAATTCTTTTCCACTAGTGTGGGAATGGCCCATAATAAGTCACAAGAGACAGAATAAGATATGAAGGTCACTCAGTTATGCATGGAAATAAATTATATTATACCATCAACTAAGTTTCTTCAGCCAGTCATAAAGCAGAATACTACTAAGTAATTTACTCGCAAATGACGGTTATAAAACACTCACACTCTAACAAATCAAATTATACCACACCACCCAAGCTACCAAGTCATGCCTACTGGTGATTAATGTTGAAAACTGCCCGACCCACAGACTCTAGTAACTTAACTAACAAGTGCTCCTTGTGGTCCTCCTTTTACCTTTCATCTGTTAGCGGTGTAGCCCTCAGTCTCTTCTCACTAAATTCAAGTTCCTTCACTTTGGTTTTGTATACCACACTCTWAGTATTTTAAAAATTCTTATAAAAGTAAAAATTAACAATTATTACCTGTTGTGAATGATCACTTCTTATATGCAAGCCCAAGAAGCAAACTGCTTATTGGCAAGGCAAAACTACAAGGCTGACTAGATTTTGTCACTTTTTTGGCAACCTCATCATTTCTTGCTAAAGACATGAAAGATGCTGCCATGGAAAAACATCTGATTATCACACTTCCAGTCTCATGTCCCATGCAAAATGAATATAAAGCTCAAATCTAATCTGAACTCTAGAACTACTTCTGAAGCACACAGTCCAGCCACAGTAGTCAGTACTGGTCAGTACTTCCAAAACAAGGTCTGTACGGTCTTGAACAAGTTCTTTCTCGGGAGTGTGGGGAGATAATTTTATTTTATTTGTAAACACAGCTCAATCTCCAAAGTTAAAATYGTTTTCTTTTGCTTGGCTGACGGGCGTGATCAGCAGTTTCCTTAATACACGCGTAAGGGGTGGTAAACATCTTCCAAAGAAATCAGTGCAGGAGCATTCTGTATTTATCAGTTAGGTGCATCTTTGTACCTGTACGGCGAGGCAATCGAAACGCCTCCTCTGCCCAGGATTTGTGCTTCCGTCACACAGTGCTCTGCTCACACAGGCACCCCCCGAGGGAATAACACACAACACACCACAGAAACATCATTCATCGATGGCAAGCGCCAAACTATCTTATTTAAGGATTTCGTTCTTCTGACAAGTAAAGAAAAATTCTTTATCCACAAGACATAAAATCCAGCTGCCATTGTTTTTGGCTTTGTTTTGTTTTTTTCCTACAGGAAACTGGGTATGCCCACATATCTGCTAAAATTAATATTGATTATTTTGTGAAGAAATGGGTTGATACAAGAGGCATATATATTTAATGCATAGCAGGAAGCACACATATACCACGTATTCCTAAACAGAATGCAATGCAAAGCAAAACCCACAAGTGTTAAAATAACAGGGCAGAGACTACAGTGAGGTTACATCGCTGAGAGAGTGGAAGCAGCCTCTAGAATATAACAGGTTTTAAATCGGAGGCCTCTACTTAAAACCCGCACGAAATAAGGAGGGTCAAAAAGGCAAAAATTGCACAACTATTATATTACTTAAAAAGACAACCTAATTTCTCTTTCAGAAATTGCTGTATTTTTGGGAAGAYGCCTCTGACAATGGACATCATAATTCAGGGTCCATTGCTGAATAAAAGAATGGTCAAGAACGCAGGATTTTATTCAACTTAAACGTTTCTGTGAGCATGCCATAAAACTGTGGCATTTTGTAAAACCGATTCACTCTATACTGGTGGAGGAACTGAACCTGGAAGTACAAATTGAAACTGGAAAGATGCGCTTGAGGCTGCTGCTGCAAGCTCTTGTTTAAGATACGCAGAGCCAGGGGTTCCCTTACGCTCGTGCAAGCGTGCGGAGAGGTGAAGAGAGCCGGCGCTTGCTCCTGCGGGCTCCCCGCGCCTTCGCGCTCTGCGCTGCTCGGCCACGTCGCGGGGAGGAGCTGCAGGGGCAGCAGGCCCGCAGATTCGTATCGCTAGTGGATGTCACGCGTAGGAAAGAGCAAAGGAAAAGATGGGGAAGTAGCGATACCACCGTGAGCCCCTCCAGGAGATTCCAGGCGAGCAGCCACCACCACCACCCCGCAAACACTTCTGCTTCCCTCCTCAGCTCGCAGTTCCTCAGCACAGCGGCTGCTATACCTGTGGGTAGGAGGCCTGGGCAGCGGGGAGCGCTCCAGCTCGAAAGCAAATAGCACGCAAACGAAGAGGCAYACACTGGTGGCCCACTTTGCTACATCAGCCTGGCAGGAATCGATCGCAAAGCAGTCCTGCATGCGTAAAGGACGGCAGAATTAGGTGATGTTTGCTGGGGTGATGCATTTGCACCCAGCATCTTCCAAGCAGTGACCCTATCTAGCAACCCAAACAACGCCAAACACCAAACCCTCCTCACCAGTGCTTCTTCCACACAGCAGCACATCAAAATGGTTTGAATTTGTCCTGTTTTTCTAAAAGCTGAAAGGCCTTAAGGAACATGGGGAGCGACATATGTTTAGTCCTCAGTCTTCCACATATACTGGAGAAGGTTTCTCTTTTTTCTGATGCCTTTACATCTAATCTCCCGCTTTACAAGTTAAGAAAAAAAARGTTAAATTCTAAATCTTTCCGTGTATAAATATTAGTACACCATGGCATAAAAATAAAGCAATAATGTCTAATGTATCACTAAGGACTTTCATCAGGGGATGTTTCGGCCTACTGTGAAATTATTTTCTGTTTTTGCTAGTCTCTCTCCCTCAGTATCAAAGGAAYGGGCCAGACTTTCAAGAGAGCTTTCTCTGCTACTTCAATCTCAGCATAAGCACCCAGTTTTCAAGACATGCTCAGGAGAGCAACAAGCACGCACGGCGTGGAGTACTTGGGAAGAGCAGGAGCCACGGCTCAAGATGTCAATCAGCAACAGAGTCTTACAGCTGAGGACAGAAGAAATGCAAGAAGCGCTTCACGGGGCTGCCACTGTAACGCAGAGCCTCCACCGCTGCAGAACTGGGAGAGGAAGCACTCGAGGCAGCACTGAAGCAGACACCAGAGAAAGCGATTTCATCCAGCTCCAGCAATGGATCTTTCTTCTTGAAGAAAGCAGAGCTCACTAAGTTTTAGCCATGCGCTCACAGCCAACTAATATGTGACAGTCATGAAGGAGCACGGTTCACTTTTACTTTTCACTTCCCCAAAATATTTTTACCCACAACAAAGTAAAAGCTCAATAATGCAGATATTTCTATAGACTGCAAAGTCTTTCTTTACACTTGAAATATTTTTTGCATTTCTATCTTTCAGTGTTATTAATRTTTAGCAAAAATATTCCACAGTGTGTCTCAACTGCATCCCGTAAATATTTAACAACACTAAAAAATGGTAATTTTCTAACTCAAAAGAAATGAAACAACTGTTAAATGACTGCTGAGCTTTTTCATGAATCCCATCTACTTTATTAATGCAAGAGAAGCCAAAATAGCCAATTACAACGCACTAAAATGTACTGTCAACTGACTGGGAAATGCTGTTATATTTTCAGCTTCTGTGTAGTTCAATGAAAATTAGAGTTAAATGTGTATTTTGAATGCAAGAGCTTATTACTATGAAGTTAATCATACTATTACTTTTTWTTGCAGTTCACTATACAGAAGTTTAAAGGGACTCTAACAGAGAGGAATAAATGAGGTTAGCCTTTGATGCTGTATCTGACAGTGGGGTATCACGCCAGGCTTAATTCACCCTCACGAAGTCTTCTTGAATTGTCACTTGTAGAATTTGCGCTTGACTTTTGGAAACATTAAACGTTGTCGTCACGGAGAACTAATTAAGAAATCTGGACCACTGTTGCTGAGCTAATTTTGTTCAGGTTGACTGCATGTTCAAATCTGATTCTAGATGCTCATCTAATGTATACTGTGACCAACTATTTCGGTTGGATTAAGGTAATTACCTAGCTCAACACTTTTCTGATACATTTTCCAGTAATGGAATCCAAAGCTTTTATATGCTTCTCAATCTTCACTTCAAAGGATTCTGAGGGCAAAGCTGTCCTTGAKAGCAGAAAAGCTGAGGTCCAAATTAATAACCAGTCCACAGGACAGCTAAGCTTACGTTTAGATACCCAAACTGAGGAGGTACCAAACTACCCATATGCTATGTTAAAAGGCTTTACTTTTACAGATGTGACAAAGAGCCTTTTCACTGGAAAGAGATGTATTTGCAATATGCTTCAGATTTCATGAACAAGCCACTTTAGGATTAAACAAAGTGGGTGGGGAGCTTCATGGATTAAAGACAAGCTGGAGRCACACAGGCTGCCTAAGATGGGAGAAGACACACCAATACATGGGGCTCCAACTACATCAAACACACAGTTGTGGACCAGGTGGGTAGTTTCTCACACATGAAATAATTCACTTGCTGTGGCATGCTGTTGCCCAGCCTGCCAGAAGTCACTCTGATGTGAAGCATCAGGTCACCTCACCAGCACACCCCCCCTGGACACTGTGGCCAACRTGCTTTCCTCTGGTCAGTCTTTCTGTGGCTGGGCTATGACTGAAATAAACTCTCAACCTGGTCCTGAAAACCAGGTATTACACAACAATGCAACAAGCAATAGGAATCACCTCAGCAGGTATCTAACAGGCTCTAAATGGGGAACTAAGGGGCGCCCTGTCAGCACAAATACTTTCCATGCCTGCTATGAGCCTGGTCCTGCCAAGTCCTACAGAYCTTCAGTTATTCCTGGCAAAGTCTTTGTCCTGGTAAAAAGAAATGCCAATACTCCATAGCACCAGAGCTGCTGCTTTCAAGMAGCACCATCCAAGCAGACTCATTCCCTGTGTCGTTCTGGGACCCAGTCAAAAGAGACTGCCCTTGCTGTAGGCCTGTTAATGACTTTGTGACCACAAAGACACCACTCCATAATTCTGTAACATATTTAATCTGCAATGAACTCGGCATAAATGGAGAAGCAAGGCTTGCAGTCAGAGGCAGTTTTCTTCATTTGACAGAGCTGCTAACTTTCAGGCACAGAATTTCTTCATCTATCTACTGTGATCACATCTCCCAGTCCCTCATCCCACAACTGTTCCACCATATTAGTCCCCTTGCTAAGGTACAGACATATACTGTAGAGAATTATGCAAGGAGATAGAGTTTTCTATCATATTAAAACAAGAACAGTAAATAGGAACCATTGAAAGTTTTATGATACAGCTCACACAGTTCCAGGGAGACAAAGATACCTGCTGCAGTAGCCCTTCAGAGCAGAGCAGGTGACCGACACAGGAGCAGTTCTACACAAAGCTCCAGGGTTAATGGTGTCTGCTAACATAAAAAAAAAAAAAAAAAAAAAAAAAAAAAAAGTGCTCTTTTAAGGACTGCCATGTAAAGAGGCTAGAATTTCTTCCTCAGAACCTTTAATCTTTGAGACACAGAACTACAATGCAGCAATTTACAGCCGGTTTTCTCATATCCTAATAAACATTTCAGGAAAAAAAAAAAAAACAGTCCTACCTACTCAGCAAATAATTATCTCACTGACTTTGAGAAACAAAATGCAGATTCTTGGGTTTCTTCTTGTTCACCTTCGGTGAGCTACACTCAGGGACTGACAGATTCTGCCAGCCTAATAGATGATGAGCTGTACTGTAGACTCCAGGCAGAGCCTGAGACAGCACAACAAAACTGAAATTAGGATAATTTGGCCATGAGATATCAATAATCCTTACTGATACTGTGCACCAGTTCTGGGGCTCAGTCCGCATGGTACTCACTCAGTTATGGCCAATCCTTATCCTGCTTCAAATTAACAGGATGTGGGCTACAGTGCAGGTCTGTTACTGTGGAGAAGCGAATTGCATGGGATTGCCTTCTCCCTGCTCCTTACTTTACTGGAAAATAGATGTCCACATAACTGGGAGAGTGGTACAGCTTCTAAGGGAAATAAAAGTGTTTTGAATTCTTGGACTTCCTACATGCCTGATTTCCATAAGATGTCCAATCTTTCTCTTCATTTTGCTAAAGTGTTTTATTTCCACCTATCTAATGGTTTGCAGAATTGCTTTCAGAGACTATATATTGCTTTATTTTTTGCACAATGTAGAATATTGTTCAACAGTTTGAGAGAAGGAGCAGGGTGAAAGTATACAGGCAATCAATYTTTTAAGTGACAGTGTCAGATTACATTTATTGTACATTACAATTGTGCATTACCACTCTAAAAACCCCACAGTTATTTCTAGTTAAATTAGACAGTGCCAAGTGTACAGTTCTCTCCAAGAGGTTCTAAAGCTCAGAAATGAACATCTCACTGCAGATCTCAAATACTCTGAGACCTCCTATTACTTATAAAATAATTTTCTTCCCATAATCTACTTCTGCAGTCAATACTAACCACAAGAAAAGCAGAGTTTAAGAGAAAATCTTGAGAATAGGTATAGGTTTACTTTTCATAATGTCATGGCAACAAGGAACAACAGAARTGTGCCAGGTTTTATTTTCCTCATTCTTCTGTGCGTTCATAACCAAAGATGCTGTTGGTAGGGAATATCAAGTATTTTTATTGATCCAGCTGTGGGGGACTAGTAGAAAGGCTACTGACGCGGCCTAAAGGCCTCGAGCTGTCCCTGCTTTCTGTAACCGATTGCCTGTGTCCTGGGCTGTTTGAAATGCACAGGGTAACCTTAAAGAACACCGCAGTAACTTGTGCCTTGGCCACCGAGCACCGCTCGCCTCTTGCAGCTGAAGCGCAGCCTTTGTTACAAGTCTGGAGTTGTTATCTCCCGATTTCCTCAATCACCAGAAGTTTTAGAAACACAAAAAGGTGCCAAGGCCCTCAGACTTTACAGAGATAAAGGAGACAGGCGGAGACTGCAGATTAATGAACAAAGTTTCATGAGATACAATGTTTAGCATGAATATTCCACATCATGTATCTCAACTGCATCCTGTAAATATTTAACAACACTAAAAAACAGTAATTTTCTAACTCAAAAGAAATAACTGCTAAGTGACTGCTGAGCTTTTTCATGTATCCCGTCTACTTTATTAATGCAAGAGAAGCCAAAACAGCCAATTACAATACACTAAAATGTAGTTTTATGCTTGCTATTTCAAAAATACAAACAGAGCTCAAACTTTCTGTGATCAGGTACTTCGCTCAAAGCCATTAAGAAATTTACCCCCAGACAGGACTTGATACACAAAGGCCTTGCAGGCAGTCACCCCAGAAAGGTGTCCTCACCTAAAGGCGTACCCGAGAGGGAGGACACGGCACTTTGGATGTGGTCTCATTCAAAAGGCATGACTTCGTTAACAATCAATCTCCCCTCAAAATACCCGGCCAGGATTCAGCAGGCATCCGTGGCACTGTGTGTTGTATTGCTGATGAAGAAGATTTAAAAAACAGCTCCTCTACATGAAGCGATCAGCTTGGCAGGAAGCCAGAGGCACAACCCATGTCCTCAACTGTGCCAGAGAGACCCATTCACAAACAGATAAAGAGAGGTGGACAACAGGTAAACACCATTAAAATACAGTAATGTGCTCAGGGCACAAGACAGACTACTTTTTCTCCTCAAACCACTAAATGACACAAAAGCACTTAGGCTAGATATCCACCTCAAGCTTCTGGGAGATCACATGTGTTAGTCAGCCACCACAGAAATGGTGAGGAATATCACTCCTAGCTTGGTTTGAACAGTCAAACTCTAGAGCTCGTGAATGCAATGCCAGGCCGCTGGGAGATGGCCTTCCCACACACAGGGGACTCTCACCTTGCAAAGCTACCACCCTGTTTCATCTTCCCCAGTGGAGACTGCATCCAAAACCTGCTTTGGGCTATAGCCGTAACCAGAGGCTTCACGGGCTGGACTACAAGCAATCAGTGGCTTTCTGCATTGTTTCCGCTGGAGCCATCATCTGCTCTGGCTTTGGCCACCCATGAGTCCTCAGCAGGTGAGGGTGACAGGAGACTCATGGGAACCCACATCATTACTGCTTCAGCACTAGTCTTCATCCTCCTGCACACTTACGGAACCGAGAAACTGTGCGCATTGGGAGGATCTCAATCTGAGCTGGAGAAACRCAAGATGGGGAATGCCTTGCGAAAACTGCTAAAGAAAGGAAAGTTATCAGAATCAAGAACCTGAATGCAAATTAAATGACTAAAAACAAAATGCAGCAGATCTCTGTTGGGAAGCTAGGACCTGCTTCTACTGACGAGATACAGAGGGGCAGCCACAAAACCTTTCACGCTCCGCTGCCAACATGCTCAGTCAGATGAGTTTGGCCTTCACTTCCCTTCAAACTTTGCCTTCCCTGTTAAGTTGCTAACAAGTGCTATTTATGCTGGTTCTTTCAGGGAAGTGGTTGCCTTTACCTTGGGAAATTGGATTGAACTTATTCCTCATATACCACAAATTGGGCAATAACTTTCAGTCACTACCCATGAACTAGACTTGAATCAGCCAGCTAGAACTGAAAGATTCCCTAAAGTCTATTACTAGCCTCCTGAAATATCCAGTCCCTAAACAGATTTAGCACATAGGACATAGGAGTGCCAATATTTATTAGGTGTTCATACTCTTCCCCTGATCAGTTTTAGCCATGACCTGAAGCGTAGCGTGCAGCAATGCAAAGCACAAACACCCAGGACAACATCATTTTACTGAGGTTTACTTGCTGAAATTTGGTCTGGTATGGCAGACCTTCAGCTCACATAAATTGCTTCATGTCCATCGCCATCAGTGCCACTGCAGCAGATCCCTAAACAGGATCTTCCCCCGTGACATTTGCTCTCTATTGCCCCGATTCGCACAGGCCTGATGTTCAGCACTGAGTGAAAACACACGCTGGATGGTCTCTGCTAGCGAGCGGGCAGTGCTCACACAGATGTGACCATGAACGTTTTTCAGCCAAGATTAGATGTCCCTCTCCAACCTAATTTTAAAAAGGATTTATTACAAAATACAGGCCGCATACAATAAAAATTCCATAGGAAATCTAAACGCCCACAATAAAACACGAACCTTTGACCATTATGACATGATAGTATTATCAATAACAAGTTAAAAATGGTGCAAACTGCACCTTATTGCTTTGTCTTCCTACAGCCATTAGCAAGAGGAGGCACATTTTATAAATTCACCATTTTCTTCAGTTTTTTTCTTTCTGACATTCTATGACTAGGGAGAGGCTACAACTACAGTTTAGCCCTTTGGTAGAATTTACTTCAGTGATTAAAATAACTGCATGGAATTAGCACAATTCTAACATTATTTTTTATTTTGAGTGGCAGAAAATCATTGCTCCTGGGATAATTCTTAACCTAACAGAATGACCTCTATGAAATATGTCCAAAAGTTTTATGATTTTCCCTTTCATGCTAATTTAATGTAGTTCAATTGTTTAATCTTAAAACGAATACATTCCAAATAAAGTAATACAGTTTACAGCAAGACACTGTAGGAAATAATTAGGCTGCAAGTTCTGGAGGCTTTAATATGGTTGAAATTATATAACTATCTTTGCATTCCCTGTATGGTCCTATTAAATGCAGCAGGCATTGATGTCGCTGGCTGTCAGGAAGCAAAATGAAAAATAGTTTTAATAGCTGCTCTTTGACCTGTTTTATATTTTATGTCAATTATAACAGCACACAACCATGCATAATTATGAAGCATAGATGCATTAAAATGTACACATAATTTGTGTTCTTATGGCAACCATTGCATTAGGATTTAGAAAACAAACTGATGACTTCCTATTGTTCACTCATCTTAATATTAAATACGTGAGACAATTTTGTGTATCTATTTRTTTTGTATAATTTAAAAAATATATATTGAGAGAAGCAAATAAAAATCACTGTGTAAATGTACATCTGCCGTCTGTACCAAGTCTCCAGCTACAGTGAGGAGCATTCAGCACAACTAGTAAGTTAATAGTCATGTATACAAACATTTAGGCCTGAATTTTTAAATAATCTGTTTCATTCAGAGTGGAAGTTATTTTCCAATCTATCCCCAACAGTGCTTCTGCTTCATTAGGTTCTTAAACAGGAGCAACTGCTTTGTCTGGTTTCAAAGGGAGACAGTCATTCTGTCTCGAAGCAAACCCATAAGGAGGAAAACATCTTCTAGCACCTAAAATCTAAAGCGTTGCAGCAAAATTATGCAATTAAACGCCAGCGATTAAAGAATGCTATTTAAAGAAATAGTCATTTTTCAGATCTTGTTCCCAACACTCAGAAATACTCAAAGGTAAAGCAGAAAATGCAGATGCGTTCATGCTACTAAAATGCCTTCCCACGGAGATGCTCTGAAACGAAAGAACCCRCCTCTCCTCCAGCACGTTCAAGGATGCCACCGCTAACTGCGRCACACGCCAGCATTTCCGTGCCCTYTGAGTCGGCACTAGTGAGCGTGACCAGACCAGGGATTTATTTCACTGCTCCAAGAGTCATCTGAGCCACCTCGGGGAACACACTTCTTACCTGAAGCCTCCCTTTGATTTYGGGCATTGCTTTCCTTTCGGACAGCACTACGCATCATTTGACTTATTTCATCCCCTGCCCCTCCTCCTCTCCTCCCAAACCTACGATGAAACTCGCACATGACTACGTTTCTTAGCAAAGCAAGGATGCCAAATGCTCCATTTTCAAGTACTGGCATAATCTCCTGGCTTCTGTCATAAAAGCAAGTTCATGAAGTGTTTTAAAAAAGCAGCCTAGGGGAAGGAGAAGTACTAAAACCTGTGAAATCCAGAAAATTCATCCTCTGAAAAACTGAGAAATGCCGTTTTTTTATTTTGACTTGGGATCTTTTTTACTTAAGTCATCTGTTCATGTCRCCCACTGCAGAAGGTTACAGAGTGCTGGAGAACAGGCAGGGCACCGTGAAGATGATGCAAGTACAGGAAAGTCCTCTTACAAACTCTAAATGTGYAGGAAGCCCAGCTGAAGAACGGAAAAACACAAAAGGCAGCCTGAGCACTAAGGACCATCTCCTTTCTAGTATTATATCCCCTGGTGCAAGTGAGCATCTTACCTGGCCCCGGGTGACCTGCTACAGGAACGATGTAGGAGTCCTTTTTGGGAAGAGCTACTCAATGGCCTTAGAGTTGCACCAGTATGAATTAAGTATCTGAGGAGGACGACTTGAAGGAAACAAACCAAAACAAGATCCCCCCCACACACGCTACAGACTTTCCCTGTACAAAGATCATCTGTAGAACAGACCCGGTGCATAAYGCTGCTGATTTAAGTTAGTATGTTTAAGCTTAAACTACAGTCCTGTTATTTGAAGAAAAGCTGATAGCTACAACTCCTTATACATCAATTCTTTTATAATGTATCTCTGTGCTTGGTGTAACAAGCCTTCCTCTTTTTGAAAAGGTGCATGGGGTTTCACAGAAAATCAGCCTCCTACAAAATTCTGGAGGACAAGAGTTTTTCAGTGCCTTTTATCTATTTATCTATCTAGTATCTTTTATCTATTTTATCTATTTTAGACTACTGCCTGCAGAACCCCAGTGGTTTTATTCTTACTAGGTTCTGTGAGATAGATTTTTTTTTTGCTTACCATTCAAAGTCAGACAGCTATGAAAACCTCATGTTTAAGACAACTTTCAAATAGGAGGAATTAGCACTTCCCAGAAAGAGCAGAAGAGCAGTATTGTAATTTCCCTACAAAACTGCAGCTTTGTGTGAAGGTTACCAGAATCTAGTGAGCATGAGCGGCAAGAGCAATCCCACCTGGCTTGTGCACGTGAAAGTTCGTATGTCTTGATACACAGCAACTCAAAAGTTCACCTGGTGGGACTGCCCCATCCTATGTGCTGATTTGGAAGATAACTATGTGGTGCTGCAAAACATTTTAGAGCTCATCTATTTTGCCAAGACAACTTCGGCCTTTTTCATTAAGGATTAGCTAAGAACTCTCAAAATCAGAGACCTCCCTCCCCAGTATAAAGATTCTCTCAGCTAAGGAAAAATATGCTGAAATAGCGTATTTGCACTGACATGTGAAGAGAATAGGTGYTAAGAAGAGGAAACGCTGTGTTGCACAGCTCTATTAAAAGTAAAGACTTTAGCCAAAGCAGAGCTGAGAGAACCAGCAGAGTGCCAAGATCTTRCTTGAGCAGCTTAAGCATTACCCAAAGCACCCACTGCAGGTCAGAGCAGCCTCCCTAACTYTGCAAGCTCAACTCCAGGCAATGCGAGGGGCTCCTGCCAAAGCTGACTTTTCCCCTGAAACAGCAGCAGTATACCTAAAGCCAAAATATTTCCCAATGAGAATATAAGAGTCAAGCAGTTGCAAAACCGTTTGACTGAAACGCATCATGCGGCCTATTGAAGCTTTCTTGCTCCAGAACAGACATGCGTCAAAACTACGAAGGCAAAAATACTGCGCTGTCCTCTATCTGACCAAACACACCCCTCCGTAAGTCCTCCCACAAAGCCACATACAAATACGCTCTATAAGCTCACCAAGTATTTGCTGTCAAGCGCTGCTACCTCCATGGCTGTTACACACAAGCCATTCCTTTAAAGACAGACCAAGTATGAAAAACAATTTCTCTGCAGAATTACAACCTTTCCCTTTCTTACACAAGTACATTTTTGAGCAAAGTCAAACGTGCTGCTATTTCTAAACAATGTATATATGTAAAAAGTATATATATATATAGCTATATACAGCTTTCCTAGGACTACTTTGCTAGTGGAGCATGGTATCGTGAAGAAAGTGCCTTAGCGTTCTCTCTCTCCCACTGATTCTCTACTCGTATTCCTTTATGAATACATATTTCAGAACCTGGCAGACGTTTTACTTGGTAGAATTTCAAATGTAGAACATGACCTGCAATCTGGCTTCCACTTGCCTGCGTATTTTCTTCATCACAAAGCTGGTTAATACAGTATCTTGGAGAACTACATTTAGCAAACTCTTGTATTACAACATTCCTGGTTGCTCCTCTCCACGTGCCCATGGACACGACTGAGGCTGTTCAGACCCACCGTATTGCTGTAGTATACAGAGCTTTTTAGCTGGATCCCACGAACTGCAGGAGGCTTTATGACATTTACTCTCCGCAGCCATTAGTGTATTTTCTGCCAGGTCTTTGTATGGCCCTCCTAGCTCTTTCAAATAACCCCACGGTTGGAAAATGCCATCTTCTTCAGCATGAGAGACTCGCCCTGAACGACTCCCAGACATGAAAGAGCTCTCTGCAGAAGGGCAGCAAAAGGGTTTTGTTTGTTTGTTTTTAAATAAAAAAAGAGGGCCTAATTCAGGGATTTCCCTTCAATTTGCTCTCATTTACACCTGAATACAACCAAGCAGCTTAAAAACACAGAAATAAAACTGAATTCATTAAGAAACCACCAACACACGATCTGCCACTGCAGACACTAACATTTCACGTGTTTAACTCTGCACGTAGAGGATGCTGCTGTTTGCACTTCTCCGATCTCTTCTGCCTGGTCCCTAAAACTGAAGGTAGAGGCAGCACCGGAACACGGGGATGGCACTTGGCTCGTGCTTGTAACGGCCCAGAACAGGCTGGCGAATTAGGAACAGGGTTATGCAATTGGACGGGATTCCTAACAAAACTGCCGCAGGTGACACGGGCAGCCTTATTTCTGCCTCTTCATTAGCCGGAAAGCTGATTGCTGCTGGTGTTCAATTAGGGACGGGGGACGGGGGAGGGGCACAAAAAGGACAACCAAAACCGAAACAAAACCAAATAACCCCACACTGATATGGATCCTCTTTAGCAGATTTAATCCAGGCAATCCAAATGATTTGCTGAAAGCTAATTTTTGCTAAGATGACCTTTTAAAGGTGGCTTGAACTATCTTCCTTTGTTTCATGTGATTTAAGAAGTTTAAGAATATCACACMTAGGGAAGAGGATAAAAAAAGACAGAGAAGTAGGTGGGTGATTGTAGTTAGTTARTTAATACTGATGCTGAATGAAACCAGATGAGTATTTCTAAAAGGCTCAAAGAAAACAAACCTAGAAGAAAAACTTCTCAGCTCCATTTAATTCACGCTGCTCATATTGCTAATAGACATTCAGTTTAAAGTTACATTTATCCTTCTTCAATTACTTGAAGCTGATTCTCAAGATTTGCACAAAAGTTTGACTGGGCCCTGCCTGAAACAGGAAATCTGAAAAATAACTGTCCCTRTCCCCCCCTCCCTGAAGTGGGCAGCAGTTGTTCAGTTATTTACGTACAATTTGTTTTTCCTCCCACGTATTCATCTTAAAACATAACCCATTACCTTGGCACTGGGCTTTGCTCAGCTGCTGGACCGAGCGCGATCCAGAGGGGAACGCGAGTCACCTTCGAAGCAGCCACGAAGCGCAGGAGGCAGAAGGAGCTCTGCCCTGCTCCCCGGGAAGCGGCGCGCTTTGGGGGCACGGGCCTCGCGCACCCGGGGTGGGGGCGATAGCTCAGCGCACAGCTGCAGCTACCGCTCCTCGCACCTGGCCGTGCGTGAGCAGCGGTACCCAGCGCCGCGTTCGGGGGGAACGCCGGGGGGGAACGCCAGGGAAGGAGGGGAGGCGGATTCGCCCTCGGA
>NW_028186217.1:931463-962960 GCF_003343005.1 Rhea americana
ACTAATCCTCAAGTGTAAATCTACAGCTTTTCTAGATTTTAAAAAATATTTACTGTTGCACAACAAATTTGAAAATCTTTATAAGCTATGTATTTTTAGATATGGAGTTTGCATATTCCTAAAA
The DNA here is from genome assembly GCF_003343005.1 of Rhea americana. NCBI lineage: Eukaryota > Metazoa > Chordata > Aves > Rheiformes > Rheidae > Rhea > Rhea americana. The sequence goes on from NW_028186217.1 coordinate 931,588, forward strand.
TCAGAAAAGCACCTAGCTTTGTGCAGTTTACAAATTGTTGATATAAGAGATAAAACGCTAAGGAACTGCTTACTGTTGGGGAGGAGGTGGGGGGGGAAYCAAATACTACTTACTGCTTTCTTCTTTCCATAGTACATTAGTAATTTAACTAGATAACCTCTTAACAATACTAAGTCAAGATAACTTCAGGAGAAATTATCTTTTTTTGATTAATGTGAAAGATGTATTAATTCTTCTAGTTCTATGAAGTGTAGTGATCAATCAGGTTTTCAGACAATTTGGTAGGAAACAAATCCTCTTTACCCAGCTATTCTGGGTTCTCACACACCTTCCTCCCAAGCAAATTACAGAACAAATTTCGGACGGGAGGAGACGAAGAGCAGTAATTTATGAAAACACAGTACACCATAATTTTGCCATTTTTCTGCAATAAGGATGGCAAATGATTCATGGGGAAAAATGAAATATATTTCACTGTCAGTTCAATAGATCTAAGATTTACAGCTTCTTGACTTGGACAGGAAAAATTCAGCTTGCATAAAAATGAATTGCAAATCAGTTAATTGTAGATATGCAAAAAAAAAAATCTTTGTGCTTCAGTGAGACAAACTAAGCAACAATTTAGAAGGGAGCAGACGAGAGGAGGCAGAGCCGCGCTGGCTCGGGGAGGGCTGGGGAGAGGGAATGCCTGCTTCGTAAAGGACCTTCGACTCGGCTCACGCTCATTCGACTCCCCTCCGCTTGTGTCAGTTTTACTGATCAAGCTAATTACATTTACATCAGTTAGACAAACAGATTACGGTATCTTGGTAAGACAGAACCAAATTTGCCTTATTTAGTTAAATAMAGCCTATCAAGAAGAACTAGTGACACATACCCAGCTAGAGCACTATCCTCTTGCAGATATCTGAACTGGGGCTGTTCGTTAGCTCGCTGTCAGGAGGAATACATTACTTTCAGGGAAATGCCCCACCATACCATGTGTTCAGAGCTACACCAAGAATGCTAACAGTTGCCACTGAATAAAAATAACCTAACCTGCTGAAGTACAGGGGTTAACACAGCTCCAGCCTGCCAGGCTGCACCGCGCGCTCTCGGGCTGCAGTGGTTCGGTGAAGAYGGACAAAGCACCGTGGCTGCTGCTGACGTTTGCTTAGGGTCAAGTTCAGTTAAGTGCACAATTAAAATTTCCCAAATTTTTGCAGAAACTGGTCCCTCTGCTCATAACCAACAGGATAATCTAATACATATAATAGTCCTTGCAGAAGACAGTTGCAGAAAAAATCCCAGTAAGAAAAAGGCTTGCTCAAGAGAGCAGCATTAATCTCTGGCTTTATTTGCAATATATGAAGAGGAGGGATTACCCTAGCAAATGCTTACAGCCATGGCATCTTCAGAGTGAAGAAAGTATTGATTTTGAAATGAAGTCTATAACCTCCTTGTCACAGTACCTGTGTACACGCTTTGTGCATGTCAAAGCTTCTGTATCAGGATGCACACATTCACAGCTTGGGCAGGGGAGGAATTAAGGGAAGGACGACTAAAACCTTGAGAGAGAACACACCTAAAAATAAGACCGACCTTTCATTTCAATAAGGAAAAAAACAATGCTTATTTAGGAGCAAAGATTCATCCTTGYTGAAGGCTGCTTTCCCTCTTCAACAGATGCAATCAGTTCATATTTGACATGGGAACCACCCAGTTCAAGCATCAATCCTTAAATATTAATGTTGCTATGATATTCCAAATCATATTTCTAAACAGGCCACAGTGAGCAAGTGAACATAAGTTGCAATAAATCTGAATTCCTAGCATTCAATGAAGAAATCATACAAAGCAAGGGAACCCAGTCCCAAAATACCGTTCTGGAAAAACTAGTTATTTCAATGGGAGTTTTGTCTCGAGTAACAAATTCAGGATCACGCCCCAAGGCAATTTTAGTGCTGCAAAATATTTGAGACAGAAATGATTACAGCAAATGTTTCCTGACATATTACTTACACACCACAGATTATATAAAATTCATAATCTTTGTAATTATACTCTGGAGGTATCAGTCCTGTTTATTTCCCTGTGTGTGGGATACAAGGAGGGGAGTTACTCTGGCTGCACATACACAACCTCTGTATTCAGCAAAGCTAAACTGCAGTTGTGGAGTATCCCTATTACACATGTAAATTAAAACCTATAAAATAATATGGAGATTATAAAATTTGTGTTAAAACTGATAACAGCTTTACTGATTTACTGACAATGAAAATATATAGCATTTTTTCTGTCAGAACATTAATCAACACATGGCAACCCTGGACTAACTTGACATGTAAAATGATCAAAATGGATTATGTAATCTTTTCCATTCATTTCTATTGATTTTAGTTATGATAAAATTCATCAGTGTGCAAAGGAACACTTGGCCTGGATTTTGTTGGGAGAAAAAAAAATACCCATCACAATAGGCTGGTTGTAATTTTAGTATGAGACTGCAGTACAGAATACCTTCCCCCGTATGTCACCAGGGAAAGCATACAGCTTGTGCTTCCCGAGAATGTTAAATACTGTATTAACTCCTCATTTTCACTCTTAAACCATGAATTGCTAAATTCTGAACTGAAATGGCAACATATAGACAAAAATATGTCACGTCTTATTAAAAAGCATTTATTTTGCACCTTTATTTTAAACTTTTTCAAAGCTAACCAAAGTTATTTCTGTAACCATCGTAACACCAAGGTGCCAGTGAATGAACCATTTTTAATCAGTTTTATTGATTCATGCTTTTGCCTCTTATTCAGTTAAAAACAAGGCACATTAAATACATCCTCTTATTGCTCTAAAAATGCATGCAGCTCTTTCTGTATATCAAAAGTAATAAATAGCAGCAGTAAAACACCTAGACAGTTATAAAAATGACAAGCCTCAAACACAGCATTTAACAATTCAATCTAGAACAATAACCTAACAAAATACGTAAGTGCCACATGTGTAAGAACATGCAGTGTGTACATACACACACCCCACACCACTAGTAGGCTACAGATGATTAAAAACCCCCCTACACCTCCAAAAATCTCAACTCCCACCTCAAAATTGCAATAATATTTTTCCATGTAGGATCAGTAAATGTAGGACAGTCATATTTTACAACAGACTTAACAGTACACTCACATGGAAAAAAAAGAAAAATAAACTTTTTAGAAAACAAATGTAGGGTGATTAAATAAGTAGCTCTGATTTTTTTTCACATATGGATTTAACTGTTTTAACTAACATATGCAATATTCTCTTTCTATACAAAGTAGTTAAACAAGATCTTGCTGCCATAACAAAAAAAAAAAAGAGAGAGAGAGAGAGAGAGAGAAAAGAAAAGCAGAGAACCGTAAAGTGCTGAAGACACAAGGCAAATCCATTCCAGAGGACATACACATAACCAAAAAAATCCCAGCATCACATTCCGTATGCACCACTACCAAAAAAAAAAAAAAAAMMWWMMMMMMRRAAAAAAAAACACACAACCACACACAGCAGCAACATCCCCCCCGACACACAAAGAGCACACCGTGTACAAAGCAGAAAATACTGGCTTTACAGAGAAACTTGCATTAACAGTGCTGTTTACAGAGGAGTGAAGGACAATTTTTCTTTTTTCTTTTAAACCATACCAAACATATTAAATACAAGTGTTTTCTTTCCTTGGCCTGGAAAAGCTTCCATGTCGCCCTTTTTTTTTTTTTTTTGAATTATTAATAACAGAATCTTAACGCTCCTCCCCCCTTACCTTGCTCACTGAACCAAAATAACCTGTGCATTGTACATTCATTTCCCTCCAATTCTGTAATAAGTGTAGAGTCTGGTTTTGTGTTCTTTACTTTTATTTGCAGAGGGTTTTTGAAGTGTGAACCTGTGCCAAACATTTAGATACTTTATCTGAAAATACTGGAATATGTTTCAAAAGGAGAAGTTAATAGGACCACAGAAACGAACTCCTTTTGTTCATAAAATAAATCCCTACATTGTCAAGTGTGTGCAAAGCCTCATTCAAATAGGCGGTGCCTAACGTGCACCGGACTCAAAGCAAGGGAAGTCGGATCCTCCTAGCATGAGCGGCCTTTCAGCACAAGGCAAATTAATAAAAAACAAAACACAACAACACACACACACCCTAGCAAACAAAACCACTTGAAAGGCATTTTACCTGAGATTTCTTAAGGACTGCCTGCCCTCTCTGCTGAAGATCTTACTAGCTGTCTGGACTGAGAGAAATAGAGAGATTAGAATAGATTCTGTTTACAGAATTGTAAATGAGGCTTACCTACTCCCGTTTTTAGAGCTYGACTGTTTTTCAAATGTTGTTTGTTTTGTTTAAAAGACTGTTGCCCCAGCCCCCAAAAGATCTGTACTTATTAGTATCATACAACATACCGATATTCCTCAGCACTGCTATTTTGTGTATGCATATATTTTCCCTTTAAAAATTTGAAGGTAATCCTTGCTGTGCATTACTGTACTGCTCTACCCCATCAGTGAAAGAGGTGACATCAGTTAAAATTCATCAGATTTTATACAAGTAGAAATTCTCTCACCTTATTGCTGAGGCTTCAGGTTTGAAATGTAAAATGGTATTTATACTCAAAGAATACAAAAGAATGAGAAATTCATTAATCACATTGTTTTTTCCTTTCCCTTTGTTGCTCTATATTAGCAGAAATCTTCCATCTGATCTTGATCCTAGCCGATTTAACAAAACAAAGGCAAATATTCAGACGTAACATTGTTGAAAACAGCTCAAATTAGTGGTCTTAGTTTTTTTTTTTTTTTTTTTCTTTTTATCTTTATATTCATCTGCTGAAAAATAGCCCTTTCACTTTTCTACAAAAAACTACTGGAACACAAAATAAATTTCACTATTTCACTTTGTATTTGAGAATTTTGTAAATAAATTAAGATTGTTATACTATCAAAAACTGTCATATTTTACGTATCACTAGTACTTGTCCAAAATTGGAAACAGTGCAGAACACCTCAGAGCATAAACCATCACTTGCTAGACAATGTAATTTATTAAAGGAAGCTTATTTTCACACACACAGGAGAAAGGAAAGTTCTCCTCCCGCTCCCCCTTTAACATCAAAATTGTAAGTTATGGGTGATAAAGCAGGATTCTGTCTAGTCTTGTAGTTTTCCAGCTTCATACTGCTGCTATTTTTGTCTAGCCAAGTATCGATACCACTGAAATACAGCACTGGAAAGAGCAAAAGGAACCACCCTGGAAGGTTCTGTAAATAGTCATGACAACTCCTCAGCATAACAGTTACCTGAGGAGGTTTTCGGGTTTTTGTGTGCCTTGTGATACTACCCAGAACTCCAGAACATCAGCTTTCCCTCTTGCTCTTTTCCGAGGAGGGCAGATCAGCAGCTTTCAAACAGTCGGTTTTGCACGTTTGCAGAATTCCATGCAGCGCTCTCTAAAGTGGGGATTTGCCTCCTAACCATCGTTTTCTTTGAAGGTAAAGGTGATGGACAAGTTAGTGAACAAGGCTGCACGTTCCCGGCCCGCGAACCTTCCCAGGCCGTATTCCCGAACCCTCGCTAACGAACCGCGTCTAAAGCGGACCCACTCCAGAAGGCCACGTACTGGGAGGAGTATTAGGAACTGTACAGAAAACCATTAATAAGGAAAACAAATGCACCAACATATTTTCTGTAAGGGCTACGCTGACGGACAGACACAAGTCACCCCGGACGAGCAGAGCCGGTGGGAAGCACTGGAATGTGTTTGCGCCCCGGGAGGCGGCYGCGGCAGCCGCCCGCGGGCTGCTCAGACTCACAGTCCGCCGCCGCTCCGGTCCACGGGAATCACCGCCCTCCGACCCAGGTTCTCTTCGGCAGTCTTCATGAGGACAGCCAGGCGGCTCCCGGAGACGCGGCCCTTCTGAATCGCGCTCATGAGCTTAAAGAAACAACGTTTGCAGCACTGTTAACGCACTTGCGAGAGAGAGCACACGGCAGAAGCAGCAGCCCTTCGCGGGGCGGACGGCAGGACGGCCGCKACCGGCAGCGGTCCCTCCGCGCGGCGTCCGCAGGGGCCCCGGGGCCAAGCGGCAGCGCACAAACCCGCGCTGCCAGGGACCCCCCAGCTGTCCYGCCGGCGCGCTGCCGGCGGCAGGAACCAGCAGCTCCAGGGAGCGACGTCCTCGCGAGCTCCTCCRTGCTCTCCGGCAACATCCGCACGCGACTTGCCCAGGCACAGGCGGCAGGAAAAGTATCAAATATGACCGACTGGGAAGCAACGGTGCAGGCAGCCACCAACACTGGGCTTCAACATCAGTTAATAAAGTAGGATACCCCATCTACTCCTAGTTTGTTTTTTGGGTTTTTTTTAAATGATCTGAAAGTAGCTAGACAGAGTAAGGAGAACATGCTTCCCAATTTACCAACGACCCTGGCTATAGCCTTTTTCATTCAACTGCCCTGCRGTGTAGAGAGCGTGTACTTGACTTCCACTATTCTTTCAAATCCAAATTCCTTTATAGACTTTAAAAACTAATTTGCCTTTAAGTCCTTGAAACTGGACTCAGCTCTACCTTAATGAACACAGACGACTGCTAAGATTTTAGCTAAATTCTTCTTTATCCCATGGATAAAATGAGCATTAGACCTGAAATTACACGCAGTCAGCTTGTAAAAGACTAATATGGAAAGCAATCAGCACTTTAAAAAAATGCAATTTCTTACTCCCATTGAGCGCTAAGAATCCTCCAGGTTTCTGCCCTTCTGTAGGGTGTTGTCTGGAGATGACTGCCTGGGAGGGGCAGGGCACAGGACGGGGCCCGGTACCGTCTCCCAGCGCGCGGACCCGGCCTTCGCCCTCGTCTCCCTCCCCACGGCCCAGTGACGCCCGCTGACAAGCACCGGGGCTCTACGAGGACAGGCGTTGCCACCGCTTCCCCCCGCTCTGCTCCGCAACCTGCCCCACCGCCAGCCCCGTGTCTCGCTTAGCTCTTCGGCAGGGGCTGCAGCTCGTGCCGAACCGAGCGGGCCGGACGCCCGCGGGTCCCGCCACCCCCGCCCAGCTGGCTGAGCCTTCTGCTCGGCCACGCAAAAACGCGAGTTTGATGCGCAGATCTGCCAGAATCCCAAAGGAAACACGGCACTGCAAAAAGGTCTCCTCCCGATGTAACAGACTTCTTTTACTTCTACGTACTGGTTTCAAATGTTTCCCTCTTTTTCCGGAGCAGAAACAATGGCAGCACAAGGCTCCTGTAAATAAGCCTTAAGCAAAAATAATCACCCCTTAAGACTTTCACTGACGCACAAGCACTGTTAAAACTCTGCATCGCTCCCAGCGCGGAAACGCTGCAAGGTTGCACCACCTGAGTAACAGACTGATGCAACAGACTGACGATCAGATGCAGAAGAGTTCTTCTGCTGAGCTGTAGAAATACTACATACAAAGCAAGAGACCGGGGCTGCTTTGTACAATATTAATACCTGCGGAAAAATTGCTCAAACTTAAAATCAGAATGACTTGTTTGTGATAAACACTGATTGATTCAGCTCATTTTCTATTTGTGAAACACCTGTAAGGGTTAGTCTCTCTGCTGAGAACAGCTCCTGCAAGACCATTATTTTAGTTGCACTGGCAATCTGCAATTGGTTGAATGAAACCACTTGGCATTGCTCTGCTCCCCACCCTGGTACAACATGTTCCTATATTCTAATATAAACGTCCACAAATATTTGCACACAGCTTTCCACAAGCATTCTGACGGTAAAATGTAATTACTTGAAAGTTTTCAGAAAGCAAACACAAAAGTATTGGGAACTGACTTAACAGATCCATTAAAAAAATTAAACAAACATTTAATGTATTTTGTTCCTTCCATGGCAACCTCCTGTTAATTTTATTACCACACTTCCTACTTAACACTTGGCTGCACAGCAGCTCCCTGTGTGCTGCTGTCTACTTCCATAGGAAGAAAATGCATATGCACAAACGATCCAGTTATTGCAGTGCATCAGTAGTTTTAAATATGCATATTACATCGTGAAATGCATAGGAGAAGCTACTGGCCAGTGAGTTACAAAATTTTTTAAAAGTGTAAACACTGAAAATAGCAAAGTAGCAATTTGTCATTTATATTTTAGAAATATTCCTGTCTCTAATGAGACAATTCAGAGTAAAACAAAACCTAGAAACCCACCAAAAACATGCAGCAGGCATAATTTGTAGTAGCTTTGARTTCTTAACCACAGTGTATCCAAACTAACCAAATTAGAGTTCAACACAGCCATTACAGTAAATGGTTCTTTTTCCAATTAAAGTTTTCATATGCAAAGGGACATAGCCAGAAAACCACCTGTGATTTTCTTATTTAAATTCATAAGCATAAGCTCCCAAAGCCAKTGTTTCTCCCTCTTGCTCTCCCCCTACCCTTTTTTTAAAATGCATTTTACTCACACAGCTAAACCACTGCATTTTAGGCAAATAAATACTCCTTTTTTGTAATGCTGGACACAACCTGTGAAAATTTTCTGCATTTAGATTCAACAATGCTCTTATCTACAGCTCATCTCAAGAGAGACAATTACCATTTCCTCTGCCTTGATCTTGTTTGTTTAACTTGACACAGTGAAGAAAGGGCTGACATTGACCAAAATCCCCAGCATTAATTTATCTCATGTTCGGCATTCATCATTGCCACCATGCAGGAAAGACATGGCAGTCACTTGAAATACCTGACCAAAAAAGACTCTACAAAAACAAAACTGGCTGGCAACAAACTSCTCATGTAAGGGGAGCTGAGCAAACACACATTTTAGTAGCACCTTTGATTTTTTTGTTTTAAAGCCTTGCAAACAGAAGACGTATGGGTTGCTAATGTACTATCTTTCACACAAACTGAGGTACTTTTAGTTAATCCAGARGTTAAAATAGGATAACACAGACTAGATAAGCTTCAACAACAAACTTGTATTTCCTCATTCTCTAKTACTTACTTAACTATTTTGAATATTTTAACCACTTATTAGGCTCACATAAACGTCAATGTACGTAACTGTGCRATACATCTTTAAATAGGCAATTGCCTCATTTTGACTTGACTTAAACAACATTTCTACATTAGAAAGTCAAATTCAGGTAGATTTTCCAAACAGGGCCTATTCTTTGGGTCTTGTAAGACTGATGTCTGCACAGGAAAAATCCTTGTGTTTCAAAGTTGCTCAAGGATGGCTGCCTGTCAGTCACTTTTGTCTCATGATCTGGCAAACAGCATTAAGACTACCCAAGTGTCACTCCCCTCTTCTCCAACCCACCCTTCAGCAAAAGCAGGGACGGGGGGGAGGGAATAAATAAACCCATGTCCATGCCTTTGTTCATTCAAGCTACTGCTCTCATTACAAAGAAGCACCTACCTGCAAAAACTCATTGAGCTCAACCTGTCCGTTTTTGTTCAGATCTACTTCATTTAGAATATCATGAAGTGCATTTTCATCAATCTGAACACTGATGCTCTAGATAAAAAAAAAATCTCACTGGATTATTCAGCACACTGCAATTTAGCTGAGAGCTTTAAAAAGGAAAAATAAAAGAACATAAGAAAATGTTACCTCCAAGACACGTTGGACATCCAGTATRGTAATAAACCCTTTCTTGTCCTTGTCAAACATATGAAATCGCTTCTTGTATCTGCAAGTTAAGGATTATCAGTGCAAAAAATCTGACAGGAATTAATTCCTAACACCACAGGGAAGTCTGCTTCTGCTTTACTTACCTTTCAATATCTGAAGGCACTAGACTGATTTCAGAGCTGTCTGTTAATTGATCAGATTTAACTTTGTAGCCCATTTCATAATATAGAAACTTCTTAGCAGCTTCAAGTTCTTCCTACATCAGGAAAGAAAAACTGTCTCTGTTTCTGAGGAATAACAAGTTTAAATAATTATTTTTAATGTAGTATTTTATTAGTTCCTTCCACCTAACTAAAATTTATATGAGGTCCAAAAACTAAGCAGATGGTAGCTGAAAAGTATCTAAAAAATAGTTACATAAATTTTTTAGTCTTTTTAGTCTTGAAGAAASGTAGAAGTCTTTACTAGACTTGAAAATTGCATTAGGACACATGTACTGTGTAAACACATTTAGGATCCTATCATGACTTCAGTCACACACGCTGTTTGTACTCATATCAAGAACCACCGTATCTATGAAATATCATTTAATTGATAGCTGGTACCTTAGCACRATGTTTCTCTTAACTATCTCAAATCAGCAAAAATCAGGAGAATCAACACTGGGCARGTTCTTGATGCTTTAAACTGCATTTTTCACAGTAGTAAAATTAAGTTACTACTGGAGAGTTCAGTGCAAGCTCCTCTGTGGCCAGTATTAAAAAATGATAAAGCTCTCCAATACATAATGTACTGTAGAGCGCACAGTTCTTTTCTACAGCTATATGTACAAACACTGCTCTAAGAGAGGCACAAGCATCTGCTACAAAAATCATCAGCATGAGAAGTTCACACCAGATTACAAAAAAGTATGAGTATACTGAGTAATAGCTGCACTAACAATAAGAAATTCCTAGGTGCATACACACACCCCCCCCCCCCACATTAAGCTGAAGACCTTAACTAGCAAAAGACTTGTTCTTTTAGGCATATTAGGACACCACCTAAGCTATTCAGGACTACCCTCACGTATTTCAACATAAGCATTCAATTAGCTTTGAAGTCCCATATCAAAAAGACTTAGATTTAACAGTCCTATCATAGCTAAAATCAAGAAATACATTCCAAATATGCATGGAATTGCCTTGTAACTCAAGTTGTAAGAAAAAGAAGTAAAAATATTTTTTAAAGCCACCCACAGAATCATAGTAAAAATGCAGCATTTCAAGATGGCCCAAGTCTGGTTATAGAAACAACACTCAGTATCAGGGGCGAAGGGGGTATTTAGCCTCATCCAAACCCAAGATTTTTCCAGAAGACTGCCCTGGGGATACACAGGGAACGCACCAGAGAGACAGGGCCTTGCTGGCATTAGGGTTCCTGCATGAGCTGCTCTGTAAGCCACACAGGGACTTGCAGCACCTGTCGGTTTTCTTTGCTACAGCCTACTGTGAGAAGTGCTGCCCAACYCCACAACAGTTAGGGCTGCCTATGCAACTGTATCATCACACTGGTTTCAAAATTTTTTCTTTTTTTTTAAACTTTGGAAACTTCACATTTTCTAATTATCATTATGGAAGGATTGACATAGCTTTGTCTAACACGATAAATTAGTACATGAGCAAGCTGCATTGCGTGAGGGCAAAACACCTCTCTAATTTTGGTCAAACACCTCTGACTGTGAGGTTGCTCAACAGAGACACACAAAGCAACATAGCTCACAACTGGAAGCTGACAACTGACATGACGGTATCCTTCTCTTTATGCATTCCTCTAGGGAGGCTTCAGGTCACTGCAGGTCCTCTGCCTGGCAGTATTCAGACGAGCTCCCTTCAGAATCTTAATGAAAAGACTAATTGGCTAAAAGGTATCATAAACGAGCAAAGGGAAACTTTCTATTCCTTTCGGAGTGGAAGAATTATGTGAGCATTCATAGGCCCCGTCTACTTTAACGGAGCAAAAGAAGTTGCAATCCACACATCCCACTTAGATACAGCACTTGCTGTACTTTCTTTCTTCCACTATACTCTATATGACATTGAAAGTGCAGTCTTTAATATTCTGGACATTCATCTTTTGTGATAAAAACAGAAAGACAGGATGATCGGCAAATTATGCGGTAAGTCAGAAGTGATAGGATTCGTTTCAGTAAACAGGGTATCTACATCTAAGGTAGTTTCCCAAAGTTCTCCAGACAGTTTGTGGAGATCTAAATGTGCGTGTAGGATTCAACTCAATGCATCAAAGCAGATGCTTTCATCTAGGATGAGTCATCTGATCAAACTCAACTACAGAGGAGGTGTACAGAGATTAGCTTAGATATAGCTGGCTACACTACCAACACTGTAACTAAAACAGGATGAGTCCCACACTGTTTATTTGAGCACAAAGCCACTGGGGGAACAGGAAGTTAGGACTGACTCTACAGTTTAGGCAAAAGAATTGTAGCATCACTTTACAAAGGACACAGCAGACAGAATAGCTGAGCTTGGAAGGAACCTGAAGAGATCATCTAGTCCAAGTCTCTGCTCAAACAGGGTCACCTAGAGCATGTTGCACAGGACCGTATCCAGGCAGGCTTTGAATATTTCCAGAAAAGGAGACTCCACAACTACTCTGGGCAACCTGTTCCAGGGCTCTGTCACTCTCACAGGGAAGAAGTTCTTCCTCATATTCAGATGGAACTTCCTATGGTTCAGTTTGTGCCCAGTACCCATTGTCCTGTTGGCTGGGCACCACTGAAAAGAGTTTGTCCCCRTCCCCTTGACACCCTCCCTTCAGGTACTTGTACACACTGATCAGATCCCCCCTCAGTCTTCTCCTCCCCAGGCTGAAGAGGCCCAGCTCTCGCAGCCGTTCCTCATGGGGCAGGTGCTCCAGCCCTCTGATCATCTTTGTAGCCCTACKCTGGACTCTCTCCAGTAGCTCCATGTCTCTCTCATACTGGAGAACCCAAAATCGGACACAGTACCCGAGATGAGGTACCCCAGTACCCCAGGGCTGAGTAGAGGGGCAGGATCACCTCCCTCGACCTGCCGGCAACACTCTTCCTGATGCACCCCGGGATGCTGTTGGCCCTCTGGGCCACAAGGGCAAATTGGAAGGAAGAAGTGACACATGAAAAATTTAAGATTCTCCTTCTTTTCCAAGACGGGCCTGTTGAAAAATGTTACTGTGAAAAAAATATCTGAACAAGAATAAGCTAATAATGCCAGGTTTGCTTTCATTTTTTAAATTAGGGAACACCAGGATACAGATCTTCACTTCCCCCATCCACCCCCAGCCAACATAAATTCAGTTGATAGCTATTCTGATAAAGTCTTTCATWCTGAAATATGCCAAGGGAATTATTCTTGCAGGAAGAAAGCATCATTTGAAGTTTTCCATTCAACTGATTTAGATTGTTAACACGGAAACTACTTAAGAGAAACAAAACAGTTTCAGATGAAAAATGCCCTTTGTACCTTTTTTTTCTGCTCACTCCAGTTAAGTTCTTTCCCCATTATATCTACAATTCTTGGCAAAGCTTCCTCAGCAGCCTGCACATTCAGGAAGGCCAAGCGCGTACGGCGGGAAATCATATCCACTGCAGTACGTGCATACTCTTTTACACCATATACAACCTAGAACAGTAGAAGATTAAAAAAAAACAAAAATTTTTAATAACAGTTGAGCATTGTAATGAGTTATTTCATAGGAAGGTAAAACAACAGAAGGCAATGGCAAATGGGATGAAAAAGTAAACAGGAACATTACCTGGAAATGATTTTTAGCATCACAAATTGCATCACTGGTTAAACTAACGAAATAAAAAAACTAGCTGTATGCTGCTCTACATATATGCCACCAAGAGAAATATTAGGCAAACTCCTTTCTCGTTAGAGCATTTTAAAAAATGCATCTGGGATCAAACATGGCTGTGTATGCACRCATGCGTGTGCACGCATGTCCTTGAAGGGGAAAAAACAAAACAGGATAAAGAAGAAATCAGAATTTCTATCGCATTTTACAGAACTTCATACGTATTTTTTAACATCCCAGAATCAGACCTCAAAGGAAAGTACTTTTGAAGAGGTTTTACAGAGAGACAAACTAATCTAGAACCTGCTTCTTTTCTGAAAAAGCAATTAAAGAGCACTATGTAGCTTTTCCACATACCTCAGCTTCAATATAAGGAAATTCAGATACAAGACGTTTCCCAACAATAGGCCATCTCTTTCCTGTAACTTGGGCTATTTTTGCCACCTCAAAAGCCTTGTCACCATATGTAGAAGCTAGATGCTGAGCCACCTATAGAATTGAAAGCAAACACAGTATTCTTTCAAAAGCGTGCCAAATATATGCAAGTTTTTCTTGTCAATTGTCTCATCACCGATAACAAATAGGGTGAGGAGGATATTAGGTTTTGATTGTGTGGGAGGAAACTACTTGTGTTGTGAATGCTTAGACCAGCACTAACACTACTACAAATGTGTCAACGTGACTAATGATGCTTCARCTCTCTTCTACTATGTTGTGATCACATCTGAAGCATAGATTTGCTTGGGCTTGAAGGGCAAGAGACCCTGGCTTGTCATATGCGTTTAGAAGCTGGAAACAACTTTAAGATTATGAAGAGAAGGAAAAAATGGCATACAATGTCTGAGAAAAGCATAATTACTAGAACTTATTTCTTAAACTATCCTTTCCCTGGCCAGGTCTTATCTGATTTAACAGCTATTTGTACAAGTTATTCTGGTAGTAGAGTAAAYGGAGGGAAAAAAGAAAAACAAAGAAACACACTCCAACACAGAAGCCTCAGAGCATGAACAGAAAGATCAACAACTCACCTCACTTTCAAGTCCATAGTCTTGGACTAACCTAATGTAGAGAGTAGGACTCCAGTACTCAGCCCCTTCCAGTTGCAATCCAACAGTCCTACTGGAACCCGCATTGAGACCATGAGACTGAATAGCAGCATCGATAGTGTCCTGTGCCATGGCACGGTAGGTTGTCCACTTCCCACCTGTGAGCAACACATTTACTTATTTGTGAAAATTAGGAGAAATATGTATAGTGCATGCCAGCTTCATACTTTATCTCATTATTCTTACTAGACTTACTCCAAACAAGACAGTCACGCTACCACTGACAGATCATTATTAAGTACAGGAATGTGAAGGACTACCCTGTAAGAACATTAAAGTTTTGAGTACAATTCATTGGGGAAGCCCAGCAAAGCTTTAYTTAAAATGACCCTCCAGTACCTGCTATTGTAACAAGGCCACTGTCACTGATAGAAACAATATGATTGCGGCATATTGACTGAGTGTCTTTAGAGTTGGGGTCCGTGACCAGAGGACGAATGCCACTCCATGCTGCCAGCACGTCTCCTCTTCTCACTGTCAAGAGCCAAAGAATAGCCAAAGATTTTTAGGAACTAATTCCTGTTTACCTCATATTCCTCTTATATTCTTTGTGGGATTACCTACAAGTAGATTCTCAGTGTGAAACAAGAACTGCACCACACCATGCTTGTTGGCTGAGCAACTCAAAAAGAGAGAAGAGAAGTAAAAAATGGCATGGCCCTGATCCGCATCAATAATATCTTTTCTCTACCTGAAAACAGAGAAGTCACTGAGAGAGGTCCATTTTACACTGTGGATAAAAATTCGACAGACTGGAGATAGTCTGAGAATTGATCCACTATGAGATTAAACTCAAACTTGCTCATCAACTCAAAAAAAACAAAACAAGAAAAACCCCTGACCCCAGAACAACCCCCACTCTAGCACCAAAGCTTCTCCTTGTTTGCTTTTATTGACAGAACTGTCATTATATTGCATTTTGGAATCTCAGATAAAGCTTGTTCTGCAAGAGCCTAACACCTTGCTTTAAGGACCTCAAAGTTCTTTTTAAATACAGTAAGCTATTTTCCTGGATTTTCCTCTTGAAAAATGATCTTTATCCACAGCCTTTACTAGAAATGTAATTACACATACACACAAGAAGAGCTTTTATCAGTAGTGTTCCAGTAGCCTGTACCAAATCTCCAATTCCAGTCAAACCTCCAGCACTTGTAACTGCACAAAATCCCCAAAGTGCCCAGCTGACTTRTCAAAAACAACTCACTACAAGTCCACTTTTTCCCTACACAAATACCTCTTTTGGGATCTGGCTTCCTATCCTTAATGGTACTTCAGAAACTGTTTCCCATTCTACAATAAACCTGACCAAAAGGCTTTCCCACCTCTGGCCCACAGATGCTATTTCCTTTGCTTCTTGTTTGTTATCTCTAAAGCCAATCCTAACTTTTCAGTAGAGTAACAGGAATAAAATCTGAAGGCATCAAGCAATAAAAACAGAAAGCCCTTRACAGTTGTAGGAAGATACTCTAGCCTCTGAAAGTTGATATTTATTTATTTTAAATAAAACATGGGACCAATAGAGAATTTAATGAATTTAATTTTGTTGCTTATTAAATTTACAATAGAAAAATTGACCAATTTGCTTTATAGTGAAGCCTTCAGAACATCTTTTACTATAACTTTCAAATAACTGATAATGAAAAAAATCAATAACAGGGTGTAAAAATATCCCCTAAAGAACACAAAATAGATTTCAGAAATCAATGGTGCTCTGCCAGCATGTTTAACCTGCCAAAATGAAGTGTTAATCACAGAAATAAGATACCATATTACGTTTATAAACTAATGAAACTAGAAAAAGCAGCATGCGTGACACTATAATTAAACAGTTGGAACACATCCAAGCCTGTGTAAGTTGATAACCCTGGCACTGTCTCTGGCAGCAAAAAGGCAGGTCTGCAGTGAGTTGATATGGCCAGCACAGCTGTTAATTCAATAACAGGCAATCTATAAACACTGCTAATTGCATATGTGAAAAACAGCGTGCACCTAGGTAGGTCTCCTTCTAGAGCATTAAATACTTCATAATGTACTTCTGTAAAATCCCTTACAAAATTTCTGCCTTACTCACAGTCTAACTCAGTCTAAGCTACCTGTCCGGCCTATCACAGTTATTTATATTGACTTCTGCATAGGAAACTTAAAAACTGTCTTTAGAAAATGTACTATTAACTTTATACAAAATAGAGCCATCAATTACCCACTTTAGGGAAGAATAAACAAGTAATCTAGTATTTCAAACCTCTGAATAGTAAGCTTCCCACATCTAGGGTGGAAGATGCTGTAATGTTCCTGACAAGAAGAGTGCTTCTCAGATTTATTTTAACGCTGCTACTACAAAAGAAATCTAAGAGTAAAACAGCTTTCACAGAACCATTTAAAAATCTCACTATGACAGAAACTGAATGGCTCAAAGACATAGCAATGAGATACAAAGTCTCTCATCTTTAAACCAACACCCTGAATCCAAATGGGCCAGTGTCTTGCAACAAATGAGCCAGTGTTCAGGTTCAGCTACTGAGCGGAACAGCCATCATCAAATGACATGTATAAATTATTTTACCTATTATACTGCCCTCTCCAACTGAAAACTGGCACTACRAGATATTTACCAGCTCAAGAAAAGTAAATATTAAAAACAAAGTACTTGGAAAAACAGACACAAAGAAACGGGAAAAGTCAAAACAACTCTTCTTTCAAGGAGAGTAAGTGAATGGTTTGATGTACTTGTGTTGATGTATGACTGAGCTGTCCCACTTCTACAAAAAGGCCATTTGCAACCCAGAAAGACCAGACTTGGCTGTGCAGCTTAGACAGTGTCAGTTAGTTGAAAGGTATATGGAATCTAGATGTTCTGCTATCGACTGATTTCCATTTAAGCAGTCCAAGCAGTACAGGTATATCCAGATGCACAAGATCCAGATGCGCAAGAACTAGTTATCACAGTTGCGTAAAACTTTAGACAAGCAGCATTTACTTGCACTGAAACCCTGCAGACTCATGAGTACCCTTCCAGTGAAAAACACAGTGACACGGTTTACCTTCGACATCACAACTAAGGTAGTTGCGCACTTCACTTAAAATAAAGTTTATATCTTCTTCTGTTGGTATCGGGTGGGAAGTAACATCAGTTGGGCTGTCTGTGGTCCCTGCTATTGTCATCTTCTCCCACGGCAGGAAGAAAATCACTCTRCCATCACTGGTGGCTGGGTCAAGCAGACCCATGTTATCAGGGCTGAAATGGAGAACAGACATTTAAAACAAATCGAGCATCATTAGAATGAGTGTGAGGAGTCTGTTCTTATACACCTCGTGCCGCTAATAAAAGTATTAGGGTATTACTTTTGTTCTGAGGTCTAAAGCTTAAGAAGCGATCACCTATTATTTTGTAAGTTGCCATAACCCAGTTTTAAAAAGCAGTCCCAGAAGTTTTGAGGAACAAAAGCCTTTTAACTTTCAGATGTTACTGGAATTTATTTCCTAAATGAGTTTGCAGGCCACTTCTTTAGATCAAGCAATCAGGCCTCTGGCGCTTTGCATCTCCATTCACTCTTGGAAGTCTTGCTCTCACAAATTTAAACACAAAAATCTGTAAATTTTAAAACAGCATTAACRTGAAGGTAGTATTATGGAGCGAAGGAAAGATAAGCCCCAAAAGTGTGGTTTAATTAAAAGCCGGGGGAGGGGGAGGAGACAAACAGACTCAGTAGGATGAATAACAAACAGTAATTTCAGTAGTTCTCTGTATAAGAAATTAACTTAAATATCATTTTTCCAGTATAACTTAAAAAAAAAATCCACATGCACAAAGGAAAACAAAATTGTATCTCATTTAAAAGTTTTATTTATATTTCAGGGAAAAAAAGGTTTCTTTACGAACTTGAACAGAGTAGACAGTTTTTATATCCACTTGTTCATTCATTTTTATTTAAAGAAAAGACACTGATTTTCATTTATAAGGACTTCTAGTTCCTGAAAAACATTTGCAGTCTGCTTAGGAGTCCTCAGGTTCTGCATCTATTCCTGATAATGGTCATGATAGGAGGTATATTTTTAGACTCTAGCAAGAGCCACCAGAGGGAAATAAGTCAATGGACTCAAGTAACTAACACTATAAGCTGAAAGTAGACAAAGAACTGGTTGGATATGGATTACTTGTTTAAGTCAACTACACTGAATCAGTCATTATTTCATTTTTAGGAATTCTAAACTGATTACTGAAGATAAGTTTTCAATATCTGGAAAGGCTAGAAGAGAAGCTGAAAATTTCATATATAGCATGTATATTAGAATATTTTTTAGATGATATTTATAGAATGCTTAAGCATACAGTTGGAGAAGTACAATTTAATAGGGGAAGTCAACACATCTGTGAAAGGTAAATCACGTCAGACAAATCATTACTTTCTAAAATGAAAAAACTATTGATTTAGAGACAGGAAACTGGAGATTTAATATACAGTATCAGAATAGTCAGAAAACTTTAGAACAGATACTTTGTCAGAAGTACGAATAAAATTTTTAAATGCAATTTAGGTAAAAAAGTTTAAAACATGAGAAAGAAACAGTAGAAACTTGAAGACAGCTTTCACCTACGAAACAAAGCGTTTACAAAGCAAATGATACTGAAATGCTGAAGAAAGGATGAAACTGAGTCTTCCATACATCAATTAATTAATTAATGACTACTGGCTATCCTAGGAAGATCTCTCTCAATCTCCCATTGCTATGTTCATTTTCATCTTGTATAAATACCTGAAAAGCCACTGAAAGAAATTTATTAAGGAATGGATGCCACTGTAGTACAGGCTATAAGAGTAACTAGTCATTGCAAGATTTCTCTGTTAATCTTAGAAGACTTATTAAAATGGGTAAGTTATGGATTGCGAACTTTAATATGAAGTGTAAAGCGATGCCTTTACCTACGAAATTTAAAGTAGCCAATACAAATTGTCTTAAGAGTATAGTACAGATGGGTTTGAAGTGACTGTCAGCAGAACAAACATCAAGATACTTTGCCCTTTGTGAGCCTAATGATAAAACTATAATAAGATATTTAAGAGATGGTTTAAAACAATTGGATTTGTTTGGAACATAATATGTACTTTTACATATGGTTCCTTTTCAGAAAGGGAGTGAAGAAATTTATACAGAATTGAAGAATATATACAGAATATATGACAAATGAGGAAAGAAATTTGAAAATAGAGTATATTTTATGGTCTCATATATAAACTGTGTAGCTGCAAAATTAAATAAAATGATTTAACTGGAGAACAGATCAGAACTGTCAAGCTTGAACTCAGTAAGTGGTAGACTTCAGAATATAACTTTTTTTTTTTTTTTTAAACAGACAGCAGGAGAGAGATATGGAAGACTGCTAGTTGAGGTATTTGACCAAAGCATCACAAATGCAATTAAATAGGAAACAGGAGACTTTCAAGACAGCAGAACTAAGGTTTACCACATAAGTGCAGCTTTAAAAGTGTTATTAATTTGAAATGCACACTGGATAGTAAAATTCCAGAAAGACTGAAAACATCTGAAGTTTGTCAGAAGAGTTTAAAAAGTACTGCATACATATACATATTTCAGGCAGAAAGTGCACAAAGGTAACTGAAATCCCCCACTCCATCTTCCTCATTTTGGCAGGAAAAAAAATTATGAAGTGCATATAGTATGATATACTTAAGTGATAGGTAGTGAAAGAGACTAACTGCAGCTACTAGAATAGATGTGTGCCTATACTATAAATAGAGTAAGAGTGATACTATGACTATTAATGAAGAACGTAAAAAGGTAGAAATCCTGTGGGAAATAAACGCATTGTTAACATCAGCTATGTTAATAAATGCATTGTTAACTATGCTTAGATCAAAATATCTACCTGTTTGTTATAAAACTTTCATTGTGTGAGCTTAGGCCAAGAGGATGCAAGGAAATGACAAACTTACTCTTTCAGGAATATTCACCTGGCACCATAAGCACACACTTGATACAACAGTACAATAAATAACATTAGTATTTTTTTTATTTAGCAGACAGTTCCTCAGTTTAGCTATCCTACTTAAAGGAAATTCAGTGTGGTTTTATCTGATCAGCAGTACTGTGGAGGCAGTATGTRGGCAGATACTATTTTACAAGAAAAGTAATGCCCACATGCTGACATACACTGGGGAACGAGAACAAGACTTCTCCAGATTTCCAATTAAAATTATTAGGTTATTATACAATAACCTGATTAACCAAATAATAACCAAATTAGAGCTATCATGTATATCAAGTCATCTTCTCTTTGAATCTGCATAGCAATTCAAAGTTTAGAAATTTCTACTTTGTACAATTACACGTAATTTTGCACAGTACGCAACAACTCATTTCTCCTGCTTGCTACTGCTTCAGGACAAGTATCAAGTCATTTTGCTATATTTCAGGTGGAAAACACATAGGAAAGAACAGAATGCAAGAGTGATTTTTACACTAGACCAAGAAAAGGCCTCAATTTTACAGTCCATGGGTCACGTCCTATTGGGATAACCCAGGCAAAAGCAACAGGTGCACTGGAAGTCTAAATTTATATTCACATAATGCTGCAATGGTCACATGGAAGGCATTATTATTTCTATAAGTGGATCGTATCAACAGAATTGGGATAAGTCTATAAATTCTGAATTTCCATTAGAATGCTAATGACTTCAGAAACCACAGGTAATATTTGAACTTCAACTTAGAAGTCTTATTTGGTGGAAAGGGATTTGGTTTAGCAGCACCAAGCAAGAAAAAGGCAAAAGGAATCTGCACAGGACATGTTCACAGAATGCCACAGAAACGTGTTCTTGAACGGGGTCAGCAGGGGGAGGTAAGTCCTCTCTACCAAAAGCAAGTATGGGTGAGAGGACTCACGTCCAYAACCATGTCAGAATTTAAGACTGAGGGCTCAAAATTGCTGGAACTTTACTTCCTTAGGCTGACCTACAGGCAGTTGAATACAGCTTCTTCACAAAATTCCACAAAGGGAAGACATCAAATTTGAYATTGCTATCTTCGAAGAAGAAAAAAACACCACACTTACTTGGAAATACAGCAGAATTCATCAAGTAAAGAATTTGATGTGAACAGCAGCATTACTGACTTCACGGATTTGATCCCATTTACAGAGAAATTGGTTTAGATTACAAAAGATTAATTCCTGCTAACAATATCAGAAACCTCCTTACCTGTTTTTGTCCCTAATCTTTATATCTTATATACATAAATCTCCATAATTGTTTCCCTCATACAGAACAATACTCCTCCCAACCTCAGTTTTAGATGTTCCCTGCTGCTTTCCTTCAATGTTAAGATTTAGCTAAATTACGTTCTTTAGAACTAATTTCTATATCATATAGAAAATATGCTGTATCCATATTTATTATGACTGGAGTCATAATATAGCATCATATTAGTGGCAAAACTTAATGGSAGATGGTCATATTTAAGACAAGAAAAGATTTTTATATGAAGGTGGCAACCCCTCTAGAAGGTTTTACATGCTGTTTGTGTTCTAAAGGGGCTCTAACAAGCAGTCAGTACACTCAGCTGTAAAACTCATTATTCCAACAGGAATCTTTCACAAATCAGTAGCCAGTGTTCTGCCTAAACCCTCTTCTACTTCGGCAAGAGTTTTGCCTTGATGAGCTTTAAGTAAGAACTGCAAGAGTTGGGCTGTTTCTGAATAAACAAAATTGTTATTCTAATAGGCACAGTGCCAGAATCTTTTCTTGAAAGAGCAAAGCATGCATTCGAGACTACCGTAAAAACTGCAAATCCATCTCCGCAGCCTTATTTATTACAGACACCAGCAGAGATCRTTACAAATGGTTTAGGCTTTGAATATCGTTACCTGTAATAACCAGGCATGACAATATGCACGCCCGCACTTGGCTGACAGATGTTTGGTACTTCCTGATCATCCATTTTGCGCACAGAGTCTGTGAAAGGTCCTGTAGCATTGATAACACATTTGGCTTTGACATCAAATTCCTGCCCTGTGAAAGAAAACAGTATCAATCACATACACCATTTGTTTTCCTGCTCACTGACACTCGCAATTATTAATCTATCTATGAGTTTAACCTACTGTAAAGTATGCTGTGTTTGTCTGAACAGAACAGCTGGAATTACTTCTTAAAAATTAACAGTCTTCACTTAACACCAGGTTTGAAAGAAAATTCTTTGCAGCAGAACTCCATTTCATCTGCAAAGCCAGGGCACTAACCTGGGCAGAGTAAGAATTTTTTAGCTGATAGCTGCCTCTCAAAGAAGAGACATTTCAGTCAACTCTTGAACTTGGTAAATGGTATTATTACTGTTCAGCACATAGCATTTTACAATGTCATCTTTGCTTGACAGAAGGGTTTGGATGTAAAGCTTAGTCTACCCTGCCAAAGCACTAGGATTTGAGTGAAAACCTGACAGAAGTTAAAGATGATTGACACTAATGGCATGCCACTGCACTCTGGGAAGACGTCTTCCTTGTCAGTTAATTGATATTTGCAAACATCTGTGTTCCCGTGCCTCCTTCGTTTTCCCATTTCCACGTTTCCTTAATGCAAGCGACGTGCCCGCCGAGGAGCTGAGCTCTYGTGCTCGCGCAGAGCGGGGCGCCGCCCCGGCAGGGACTCCGAGGCAGCCCGCCGAGCCGCGGGACGCGGCGGCGCGCTCGGCCCGCTCCCGGAGGCGCCCGGGGACGGGGCCCGGACGGGGCCGGGACCGAGGCCCGGCGCTCTCGGGCACGCACCTGTCAGGACGTCCCTGCAGCGGGCCCCGCGCACGCGCTGCCGGCCGCTCCGCGGGTCCGTGCTCTTGAGCAGGCGCAGCACTTCAGTGTAATTGGCTGTGGCAGCGCCGTACCTGGCAGCAGTGAGGGCGATGGCGAGGTTCATTCGTGCGTCGTTGTGCTGTCCTGCAGCGGGGACAGAAGCAGGGGAAGGACACGAGTCACCTCCAGCCACTGACTCGCGCCATGGAAGTGTGTCAGAACCGATCTGTCACATCTGTCCCTGTCACACTGAATATACGTGATGGCTGGTCAGGTCTAACAAGGATTATTTAAAGACACATCGTCTCGCCCACCGCAGAGCTGCTATTCCAGCGGCAGAAAAACGCAACTGCGCTTCCCCACGCGGGTATTTGCAGGGACTGTACAACATCCCGTGTGTTATGAAATTAAGAACCAGTACTAATTCACCTCCAATTTCAGAACAGAAAGCCATTTTTTCCGCCCCTCTTTTGTGTAGCCATGCTGCAGTTTTCTTCCAGTATCCGAGTATTTGGCAGTCTCGCTAGTATTAGCGGCCCCTATTAGCAAATGCAGTACACAACATCACAAAGTCCAAGAAATGATCTTTCACTGAGGAAGCACAAGATTCTTGTGCTAAACTATCAGTTTTCTGTAACAGATTTTATATGCATTTTCACTTCACACTATACAACATAAAACYATCAAAAAAGAGAAATAAGCAGACAAGAATTAATGAAGGATTCTTAACATATATCATTAAAGATTTATTACTGAAATTCTCTTGTTAAAGAAAACGAAGAGAGAGGCAGAGGGACCATGAGGGGAAGATGATTAATTACTTTAAAATACTGGCTTCACCTGAGACTTTTCCTATTTATTATTGCCACTGAAGTTAAAATCCTGGATGCTGGCTAGAAAGAATTACTCTACATTGAAATGGCCAGGTTCTGTGTGTCCTGAATAATTAATTTACAAAAGGGCTAAACTTCCTGAGCTATGATTCACTTTCCCACATGTCTGGGTTGGTTCTATCAAAGATAATACTGATAATGTGATGAATTTGTAATAGATATTGTTGTTGATTTATGTTGCCAGCATTCCAAACATTTAGTATAAATGGTTTATGTAAAATTTGGTCCTTCTGATTCTGTCTGTGCCATCTTGAACCACCACGCAAATAATCCGTTACTAGCTAAAAGGGCAAAGTTATAAAGATGGGATCAATGGCCTTGCAGGCTCCACTTCCCCTCCCCAAGCGCCTCATTCTAACACAGCTGAGATGATACAGTGCAATCAGTCACCAACTCCAAAAAAAAGTTATGCTAAGTGTACAAAAACGGTAACATGATAAAGCATCGATGAAGAAACAAACAGTAACTCCAGTTCAACTAACCAAACAATRCCCGGAATAAACTACAGAAAAGAACAGCAGAACAACTGAGCAAGATGTCAGGAAGAGCTGCAGACGCTCCATCACAGAAGATGCGTAAGACTAAACAACCATCTGTCAGAAGTGGCAGGCAAATCATTAAATAAATGCATCAACGTTTATGCTGCAGTAGTGTCAAGGAATGGATAAAATGACCTTATGAGGTCCACCTCAAACCTTAAGGTTTTAATGAAGGCTTGAGAGCATGTACAGCATCTCATGTGCAACGAGAGCACTAGATGGAGGAAGGATACAGGGGCAGGGGAAGAACAAATAGCTATGAGCTGCATTACAGCAGCTGCTTCCAATTACTGCAGAATACAGCATATAAATTAAAATAATTCAGAAAATAAGCCTTTAGTTCATAATCAAAAGCACTCAAAAGCACTCAGAAGTGGGATGTTCTGGAAACATCCCTCTTTATTCTCCTCCTTTATCTGGAGGACTCAGAAGCCTGACTCACAGCATGCTGTAAATCCTGGCTTTACCAGACRAGAAATCCAGCACAACAGAAACGCTGCCCTAACATAGATGCCATCTATTTATGAATGAAACCCTGAATTACCTGTTCAAGTGCAGTAAAATTTATTCATTTATGGTAGAAGGATCTTAGGGCCAAGAAGGTTTCTTCAGCTACTTTCTGATCCTCCATCAATTTATTCTTGCTATCAATACAAAACGTGGTACTCAAAACAAACATTTCCTAATGCTGATCCAGAATGTGCATGTATCACACAAAAAYAGCACAATTTATAGCTACAACCAAYATTAATTTTGGTCTGTGGGAACTCTTTTTGTTTAAATTTTGCAAGCTTGCCTCTTCCTAGTTTTGTGACTTATTTGTCTAGGCCAAAAGTAATCCAGAATCTGATCTGCAGAATAAGTAATGCAGGAGCAGACATATTTTTTTTCTAAAAAGAACAAACATACAAGTAACATCTGCTTATTAGGCCTAAAATCCAAGAGCTGCTCAAGATTTTGTTGAGACTCCTAGTTCCCATTATGTCAGAGCGAGCTAAAGATACGCCCAACACATTTCAGGATCTGGACCTCTGTGTTCAAAATAACATTTTCGTGCTTTCTCTGAAACTCCCAGCATTTTTGCACATCGTTATTCTGGTGTACAAGCCCACTTGCTATTATTTAATTCTCAACTGTCCAGAAGGAATTCTGAATGCCTTTGTATTATATTTGCAGAAAGAAGACTAGGAAATAACCAGTTCCTGATTAACAACATATCCAGGAAAAAAAAAATCCACTGACTTCAGATTGATATGATCTGTATAATCTGAGATGGGGAGTCCCAGAGTCTTCCCTAAGATAAGCAGAGCTCTSTAGAATTCTGGATTCAAGGCAAATGAAAAGAGTGACCTCTTAGTTCAGAGTTTTATCATCTGTGGGGAATGATAACTCAGCTTGCTAACATAGGGTGACAGTACAATAACTCTTATACTTATGAACAGCCTCCCCCCCCCGCCTTTTTCTTTAAAGCTTCCATTCCTCTACTTTGCAAGCACATTCCCCCCCTCCCAACAGTTACATTAAACCCCTACACTTTACATGCAGTTATCTGTTCCTTGATGCCCAAAGTGGTTGTCATGTATGCTTCCTCCAGGCAGACCATCTATTAGATGGTAGCCAGATCAACTCTCACCGTAGTGCTGTTCACAGATCACAAAGCATCATTTCCGCTGCTTAACATAAAATCAGTTATTTATGTGCATGCTAGTCAAGAATGATTATCAGGAATGATTATTTCAGAAAGATCAGTACGCGTTCTGGTACTTAGATGAATCTTATCTCTCTGAAGAATGAGAGGATGAAGCAAAATTAAAATTTTGCATCTCAGTCTTTTCATGTTTTCAGTTAAAAAAAAACATAACATTGTCCTCATGCAAGTTTGAGACCCTCCAATCCAGAAATAACCCCAAGTTAGTTTTCGTCAGAGCAGACACAAAGCTTTCTTGACACTAGTACTACTACTGTAGTCATCATACGCCCAGAAAATATTAGGCATAGTTGTGTGATAAGCAGCAAGGTAACCAAAAGCTTATAGAGCAGGTTCTAGATTATCTGCTTAAGATTGTTTTGCATTCATCAGCTTTCACATCAGTCACTTCAATGCACATCAGTGCTTTAAAGCCAAGCAAAGCAAACAAGCAGTTCACTTAAGATAACTGACTATAAAAAATGACCATGTCAAAATAATTTTTTTTTTTTTTTTTTTTTTTTTTTAACAGAAGCAAGCTGCTGCTGATATCATAACTAACCTATGGCCAATACCACGGATTTATAGTTGCAACATTCACCAACAACAGATGTTCACTAACACCTTGCCCAGGAGAGGTCATTGCTGCTTTACTCCTGTTGCTTGAGGGCTAGTTTAGAAAGCACTTGGGGGCGAGGGTCTTCAGACCTATGCATCTCAAAGGTGATCTGAAAGGTAAGCTTTTGTTCCAGAGATGCTGAGACAAGGCCAGGAATCAACTGACAACCATACTGCGTTTTCTTTGCAGCTCCTATGATACTGTTTGAAAATAAGAGGATGCCTAAATCCTTTAAGCTACTTCTCAGCAAGAAAAACTGGAAAAAAAAGTGCTCCACCTCATTCTTTACTGTTGTCACCTGCTCATTGCATAGTAACAATGACGCAATCACTTCATTTTCATTAAGGGTAGTTGACTTTGCTGTCAATGAAACACTGGCCTAACTGCTTTCATTAAAGCGACACTGAATCCTCTTGGGGAAAAAAACACACTTTATTCTAAGAGGCATGCTGGTGAAGACATTTAGTGCATAAAGACATTTTGTCTAAGTGTGTTCTAAATCATTTTAAGACCAACAGTGATGCCATTTGGTTTATAATTTCTTCTCTTTTTGTAATTTAGGAAAATTCTATTTTCATTCCTTCGTAACAAATGTTGTATTTCTTCAAAGATCAACAGACAATGCTTCCGCTGGCACTAAAAGAATCCTCCCACAGAGTGCACATAGTGTACATTCAATTTTATTTTTATCTATGCTGAAACATAGCCAGTAGTGGTAACAAAGCCCACAGACTGTAGAAATTTGTTTGTGACTAATTTAGTAGAGTTGTTTGAAAACCACAGGGTTAATTGGAATAATGCACTCTGCTGGTTCTAGTATATTCTGTACAGTGCCACTTCAAGATCTATTACTTTTATCCAATTCCTGCCTAAAAGCGTGGAAAGAGATCACTCTATCGATAGCAGTCTACAACATTAAGAAAAATACAAACCAATGTAAGCAGATAATTGTTTGAAACCCCAAGAATCTTTGTCAGTAGTGCCTGCCAAAGTAAAATATCACAACAGTTTCTATCATTGTAGGTACACATGTCAGGTTTTATAAACATTTTTATCCGTGTTTTTACATAGCTACATGCAACATGCAAGTTATAATTTAACAAACTGGGCATGCAGATGTTTCCTGTCTGCCCCACTACCTACCTGCACACAAAGCTGCTCCTAGGATTCCGGTACTACGCCTGATTGCAGAGAAACGTATTTTGTCAATAATACATTGCCTTTGACACAACAGGTCGTTAACATTTAAGAATGACCAGAATATTCTAGCCCTGATCTTCTGCGATTAAGGAGGTTAAGCTAGTGCTCGTGGCTACCGTACTACTGACGAGGAAGATGGCAATGCCACAGCAAGGCCCCGTAGAACTGGGGTGCTTGGGACCTCTGTGTGCCTGTGCAAGATACTTTGCACAGACAGTTACTCTTCCTCTGCCAGATCCAAACTGGCTAATAGCTTTTTCCTCTGGAACTGTCTATTCAGTTATAGATGAACAGCACATAGTAGCCTGTGACTGTATTTAAGAAACTGGAAGGTTTTCTTTTTTTTTTCTTAAGTCCTAAAGAGTAACATTTTGTTTATGCTAACTTTTTTTTWATGCTAAAAGGTAAAATTTTGTTATTGCGCATCCCTGCTGTGCTGAAAACACAATCATATAAAAATACACACATATATTGTAGTGGTTGCCCCAAATAAACTTTGCAAAACCTTACGGCTCTGCTGCTGGAATATGAGCTAGGCTTTTTGCCTAGAACAGGCAAAAAGAACAGGCTGGTCACTGCAACAGGCGTGAAAGCCTTCTCACCCAACCTCAATTTACAGGCTTTTCTGAGCAAGCTTATCTAGTTATTGCTAGGGACTTCAAGTTTAATGGAAAGTTAGAAATGCAAGAAGCTACATGACAGTCTCAATGAACTTTCTGAAGAAGGCATCCCTCTCCACAAAGGAGCCCACCCTGCTTCTTCTGAATGGAAGTAGGCATTAAAAGGAATATTTGAATGAGAGAACTAGGCCCATAATACATTCACAATTCTGCCTCTCCATATAATACAGCCATACAAGCGGGTAGGGTTTTCTGTTTTCTTTTCATGGGATAATAGCAAGCCAAATGCTTGCAAATTAATTTTCTGCTTGTCTTTTACTCCATGACTGCTATCAGTGAACTCCACTTATTTAGCTGAAATATTTAACTGCATCTCAAAGCAGTCCCTTGAATTTGGAACATACCCAAAAGCCTACCACRCAGTATCAAAATAGGTGTATTACTGGATCATCACAATATTGAGACTCATTGCGCTCAAAAGCTCCAATATCCTGGAAGTTATTCTAAAAAGTATATTTCCATTCTGACAAATTATGTTCTTCCAGTAGTATTACACTAGATAATTGCATTCACATAGCAAGGAAAAGCAGCACAAGAAATCTGATAACCCATTTGAGGTGCATGAAAATTTTCTTGCTGAATAGATATACACACACCTTACCAAATTAAAGCTCATAATCTATAATTAGTACAGAATTATATATAACTCAGAAGTTATCAAGACTACCCACACCCTCTAATTTTTTTTTATTAAAAAGTGCTTAATCACATAAACAGCTTTATTATGAGCATTAAAAGAGGAACTCAACATCTGCTGTACATACTGAAATCTGTTGTATGCAAATTCAGTGATTACGAATCAGCTGGAGCAAGTGAAAATTTTTCCAGGCTTCTCAAATAAGTCAGTAGATTCTTCTCCCAAATGTAAGTATAATAAATTCAGAGGTTAACATCAGATTTGAGTCACGAGTCACAAGTTACATTAAAAAAAAAAAAAAGTCCTCAGACCTGAAATCATTTCTTAGCTCTGTGAATCACGTGACATTTAAGTCAGGTTAAAAATTCACTGRAA
Source organism: Rhea americana (assembly GCF_003343005.1). Classification (NCBI taxonomy): domain Eukaryota; kingdom Metazoa; phylum Chordata; class Aves; order Rheiformes; family Rheidae; genus Rhea; species Rhea americana. Next base: position 961,597 of record NW_028186217.1, read on the forward strand.
ACCAACAGGCTTTCTAGGATACGTAGCATGCATATTGTTTGTTCTTGGACTGCTTTAGAGGGAAGATCATTCTGACTCAGTTAAATCAGTTCTATTACACCCACATATAATAATGTAGCAAATCACACCAGACTATTAATACTTCTTACACAAATCATGTATAATTTGAGTTCTGCTTTCCACTTGGTTATCTATGCTGCTGAAATACATCTCAAGTGGGAGGAATAATACACATCTAAATATGCATTTTGCACTGGGGAAGAAGAATTAAAAAAGAATAAAAAGCTTTGGTCAAATCATAAAGAGTTAAAATAAAAACATATTTGTTTTTTGTCCTCACTCCATAAGAGCAATGGAAATGAGAGTCTGGAGTCTGGTCTATTCACAGATAAACTTATTCCAACAATCAAACTTAAGATGTGACACATCAAGTTGTTAAATTAAAATATGACTGCTACTAGATTATTTTAAGTTCCTGCTTCCTCCATTCAGCACAAAACTTACACCACATTAAAAAATAAAAGAAAAAAGAAAAAGAAAGAAAAGCCTTCTGCATTAGCTCCTCACCTCCATCACCTACAGGAGTTACCAGCATCTGCCTTTTAGGTTCCACTTCCCCAATATCTGGAAAAAACTAATGTCCCTTTACCAGTAAAATCTATGTTAATCGAACCTTAACACATACAGCTTGAGTGCACAGCAAAGACCACCTAAGAGGTAATACAACTACTGTTTTTACAAGACAAACCTAAGGGTTTGAAGATGACAGGCATAGGGAAAGATTAAAACAATGAAGAAGGCTGTAATCAAATTGCATGTAAGGACAAAAAGTTACAAACCAGAACCCTGAGAAGGATTAGGAAACGGAAGCACAGCACGTCCCAGCCCACGTGCAGAAATGCAGATGAACGAACGCGACCAGAACCAGGGAGGCCCAGAGGAGCTTGCCCGTGCTGTCTGAGAGTCGCCACAGCTTAGGAACATCCRTCGCTAACCAAGTCCACCGCCACGAGACGGCGCAGAGGCCAAAACTCACGCTGAAGCCAAGATGTTGGCTGGGAAAGAAAAAGCCGCCACACCCCGGTGCCCCAACGGGGAAAGCCGGGAATTACTGTTCCGCGCTGCCGCTTCCTAACCCCGCCGCCTCCCACGTCCTTCGCGTCGGCCTTCAGCCGGTCGCGGCAGCGCGGGAGGCGGCGCAGCGTGAGAACGGACGCCAACGCCGCCGCAGCCCGTTGGGGCGAGGAGGGGACCCTGCCCGGAGGGCGGCCGCCGCCGCAGCCCGTTGGGGCGAGGAGGGGACCCTGCCCGGAGGGCGGCCGCCGCCGCAGCCCGTTGGGGCGAGGAGGGGACCCTGCCCGGAG
>NW_028186217.1:963055-996968 GCF_003343005.1 Rhea americana
GGCCACAACGCAACGCGGGCGGCCGGGCCTTGCCAGGCCTCGCCAGGCCTCGCGCCCACTCGCCCTCGAGGTCTCGCACAAAAACGCGGCACGACGGAAACCGCGTACCCGACCTTCCCTCAACGTATACGTTTTCATATCCACAACGTGGAACAACGCGCGTATTAACTAACGATCTGCTATTACACGCACATAAAATGCACGCGTATGAATTACAACAAAGTTACATGCTCCAGTGGCGTCTTTCCTCTCAAAGCCACGACACGCTGGGGAATACTAAGATGTTTGTGGCACAATGCGCAAATAATGTCATTTTGCTCAAGAATAATCTTAAATCTTTTTGGTAACATGATCTGAAGAATTATTCACCATTCACTTAAGGGACAAAAAAAAAAATCATGCTTTGCTTATACGAGCATAAAAAAGGCAGAGAATTCACTAGAATATTCATCATTTCCAACCTTAAACCCACGGCGTACAAACAGACGAATCCAGCAAGTCAGAGAGCAAAGCCAATTTAATCTGTGGCTCCCCTGAGGTAAATGTAGTTCACAGTCCTGCCCCCACCCCAACCTCAGCCATAATCCCTGCTTCCTGGAGGTAAGAAAGCACTGAAGTGAGGAAAATTCTGCAGCAGGATATAATGATCCAAAATGACAGGGACAATAATGACAATGAATTTCATGTCTCCCAGTCATAAGCCGGGGATGCTTGACTGGGCTGACTTACACAATTAAATTGTTACAGGTACAGCAGGAGATGCAGTTATCATCTGCATGCTTTTGGGAACGCCGCCTCCAGCGAAAAGGAGGAAAAAAGACAGAAAAAAGTGCGGCGGAGCGCAGGCGCGCTCCTTTGTTGAGAGCGAACTACGGCTCCTGTAGGTATGCCCGTACAGCTGTACCCTTTGACAGAAGGAAAACTGGGTTAAAGATGCAAGTCATTTTAAGCTATTGATTTTATCCCTTTTGAAAAAGATAAAAAAGCTCTTTGATGGATAAAGCACTATATGATACAAATGACTTTGCACTGAAGAGCTTTACAAGCAAACTGAGACCCAACAGATTTTATCAGGGAATCCAGAAGCACCTTTTATAACAGATTATGCTTCTTCCACCCTCCTCACTAATATTTACTCTAACCTCGGAAAAGAAGAATATTATTTCCATAGGTTCAGTCAAAGCAAGATGTGTATTTCATTTTACGTGTATTCCACTAGAGGCAGCCAATAAGCCTGCTTGTATAAGCCTGGTTTTCTTCAGGACTTTGCACACAACTGTTATACGTAACATGGGAAAAATGCATTTGAAAGCAACTGGATACGGAGGATATATATAGTCTTTTCCATGCTACATCTACAGTTAGTGCGCCTGCAAGGCTTCTCTAATTCATCTAGTTTCAATTTTGAAGTATCGAGAAATATGGTTAGCAATGTAGTTCACCTACAGAAAACCTTTTTAGTGACAAACTGTCAAAGAGCTTTTATATCCAGAGAAAAATAAAGTTAAACAGTTGTCTGCATCTATAATAGGGTAATACCCCTATTACAGCTCCCAATATTCTCAAAATATTAATTTGTCAGATATTAATTATAAAGCTATAATATTTCATAATTCAGGACACACTCAAATTCTAGGAAAAACAGCTACAASAGCCTAAATTAAAAAAAGCATTTATTCCATTTTTGACAGTTTAATGAATGCTTTACTCTTTTACATTGATTTTTTTTGTGTGTGTGTGTCTCTGTATACGTGCATGTGCRCCTGGGAAGGATTTCTCATGGGGTTTGCTGTAAACAAGGCAAGCTAAATCCTCGGTGAAAGGTTCTCTTTTCCACCTTTAAATAAGTCCCATATTAAAATATTTCATGATAGAATACATATAAGAATACTGAGAATGCAAAGTTATAAAAAGTACAATTACTTACATCCCAGCAAGTATACTGGAAATTTGTGAAAAAAACGTTAACCAATCAAACATGATTTGCCAAAACAGTGACTTGCAACACAGTCACAAAAACAGTGTATGTTCATTTATATTTTCATAAAATAAACAGCAAATTCAATAAAAAACAGTATCAACAAAACCCTAGAATTTTAAATTCATGACTGAGTCAGGAACATAGATTTTCCTTATATACCCCAAAACTCATCTTTCAAGGCAAAATATGTAAAGAAAAAAGTCTACAAGAACACAAAGATACAAAATAAGGCATCTTAAAAAGAACTCTGTCACTTAGAATTAGCAAGCATTTCTAAACACTTAATTGTAATATTCTGGTCAGTTGGATCTTTGCTTTAGTGTTTTTCCTAGTTCTTCACATAATGAGTTATGTACAATTTAAATGGAGATTAATTCTTCATTTAAAATGCTTTAAAATAATTCTGTGCATGATCGTGAAATCCTAGCGTTAGCTTCTCCATAGTGCCTCTTATCCAATTTTCCTTGAGCTACATAAATGGAACTGACAGATCACTGCTCAGATAGCAGCCACATTCTTCCCCCAAAATGTTGCCTTTTTGCTATTCAGGAGTATCCTAATACCAACAAATGCTAAATGAAGTCTGACATGTACCCCTAAGAAACAAACTTGTAAGTTGTGGCTTCAAAGGAAACCTTGAATAAATAGGACACATTGTGTACACCCAGGCTAACATCCAACATATGCTTTAGTTTCCTGATGCTGAGACAGAGCAAGAATAGCCTCTGGTAAAGTCTGATTTGCTATTGCTGGTACTTCCAACATTTATAATGTACCATCTTTTTTTTTTTTTTTTGCCTGTATAAACAATTTTTAAAATGTAATTAAGAYGACCAGAGCAACATTTCAGAACAGAACATATGCATGAATAATGGATTATTTGACAAGCCACTAGTTTGATCAACAATTACAAAATAAAATAAGAGCAAGCATTTCTGATCTTTTCATTGCAAAAGAATATTGCCATCTATAAATAAATAACTGGACCACCTATAAGTAAAAAAAAGTAACCTACATAATCAACATATTAAATTCTTCCCTTTAGTGGCAATAATCAACATGTCAAATAGTGAAATGCTGCTAGTGGGAGCTATTAAATGCTGCAGATACAAAGAAACTATGATGGAGACAGGAACAGAGAAAGGAAAGAAAAAAATATTACATTTATTTACATATGTACAACCAGTTAAGGTACTTCATTTTTAAAAAGCCAATTCATTTATTATTTAGAGAAGATAGGGAAAGACAGAAGGAAGAGATATGACATTAAGATTTAAATGCTGTCTTACTATTATTTAATGCCTTATTCTTTCACTTTAATTCTGGTGAAAGAACTAGAAGAGGTATTGATCAGTCTTAACTTCCCCTTCCTATTTTCCAAGTTCAACTCCATTTCCCTTTTGTCCTCAATTCCTCCAGATTTAGAGTATGAAAATACACAGCTAAGAATGAAGTATAATAATTTACAAGATCTAAAGTGTGCTTACTGACACATTACAACCTTAAAAACAGCCTATTATGGACAGAACAGATTAACTGATTAAGATAGACCAATTAGTGTGTTACAATGCCGTATGCCCCATCTATGACATGGACAGTAGGTCAAGCCACTAAGAAATACTATGGTGCATGTTACTATAGACAGGATGTCATTCTGGAATGTGGTGTGTCAAGTAGTGACCTGATATTTTAGTCTAAAATTTTTCCTCTGGCCTAGATTTAACCTCAAAGTACTCAAATATATATTATGAACTCACATTTGATAGATCAGTCTTTCAGAAAAAAAATTATTCTTCCAGTGGTGAATAAGCAATCGAGGGTTTGGTGGGTTTGGGTTTTATTTGTTTTGGGGGGGTTTTGGTAGTTTAAGGGGTTTAGTGTTTTTAATTGCAAAACAACGTTTCTTTAAACTGCATAAAAGTATGGATAATCTAACTCTAGTGGTCCTTTAAAATCACTAGAGTTAGGTTATCCACCTACTCTTTAATACTAGAGTCCTTTAAGGAAAGTAAAACAAGACCAGATACACTAGCCTAAACCAGCAGGTTCACCAGCAGCAAAACTTAAGTCTGTTTTTGAGATCTCTTGCCAAATTAGAGTCCCAAAAGTCTAACTTGAGGTGGGTTTACATTGCAGTTCTTCCACTGAAAGGACAATTATTAGTTTCTTCTAGCTACGTGTTTCCAATTATATTTAAAGCAATAAACAGTGATTATACAACCATCAGTCTTCATTAACTGCTCTTCACTATTTTGTACTTTTCAGACTTATTAATTTTACTCTCTCACATTTATAATATAAACTGTAGGTTTGTTTCCTATTGCTTGAAAAGGAAACAAAACCAGAGATACCTATAACTCACAGAATTTTGCATTGTATTGCCGCACAGATGTTTTTCACTAAAAGATAACATTTTTATCTTGGTGCCAAATCCTTAGATTTATTGCAACATGGCTTAAAAGCATTTCTTGTCCAAGGAACTTACCAACTAACTTTATCTTCTAAATGCATATCTTTAGCATGTTAGAATAGTAAATAGCTGTGATGCATCTAAACCATCTATTTAATTAGAACAAAACTTAAGTAGATTATACTTCTCAAAAGAGTATTCTATTTACAGTTAACCACTTGGTTCTTCTTATTTACTCCTGGAATTCCTTGAAGCTGTCTAAGGGAAGGAATGGCCTATGATAATAAAAAAATAAAGTTGAATTACTTTGAGACTGTGCCAAACCAAAGTGAAAACTTTGTGTATTGTAACAAGAGCTGCTACAAACAGCATACCTCAAAGTACCACAATCCAGTATCAAGTTTTGCTTCTAAACAGCCTATTTCATTAAAAAAAAAATAGGGAACTTGTTTTCACCATCAGAGATCGGTAAAAGTTAAGTCCTCCCTTTAAATTTCATACTATTTTCATGTAAGAACCTACACGTACATGTGTATGCACATCTAAGTTTATATATATATATATATATATATAAAATTGTGTGTGCGTGCATATATACATATATATTTTCTCTTTCTTCATACCAGACAACTTGCAATTATCAGTGTGTTGTACTTTTGCCAGAGGCCTAATAAGTACTATCTGCACCCAGTGTGTTTCAAGAGTCCCTCTAATTCTTTCCTGTACTAAAGCACCTATTGATAAGCTGATGAATAGTGTAAATGTAGTTCTAAAAAAGGAAAAGAGCTACCTTTATAATCAATTTTGTGTGAAGACCTTTTTGGCTGCCAAAGGTCACAAACTACATCCCCGTGTAAAAGCTAACTAGAACTGTGCCACTACTGAGGTAAATCAGTATTTAATCTATTTATTCTTTGGAGGGCTCCTCCAAGCCTGCAAGGAATCTATGGCTTTTTTGCCCTACTGTTCCCCACACATTTGGTATTTTTAAGTTACCAATCTGGCTGCATTGTTGGGTAAGTTTTACCAGAAACCTTCCTCTTGGAAGGGAAATGAAAGAGGATTGCAGATGAGGGTGAGGGGTAACAATCCAATTAAACACACTGTGAAACAGCATACAAGTCTGAATTTTATCTATTGGATATGCATACATAAACAAGTGCACCAAGAAAACAGTTACGAGAGCACACACCGGTATTCCAACCAGAGCAGTGAATTTTCCTGCATTTAAAATTTGTACAAAATTCGTTATTGCTAAATGCATTTTTTAAAAAATAGAAATTCTGTTCAGTTTACAGAAAATTAAGTATACAATTACATCCTGACCATTTAGGGATGCAACTCGTGATTTTGGAAGGTATCGAGATACAGCAATTTGGATAAAACTTGAACATCTATGCATCAGACATTAATATTTTAGATTAGCAAAGTGTCTAGGTAGTCATTTGTCAAGGAAGCCAACCAATCATTGTCCAATTTTGTTTTCAATCAGCCTTATCTATCTGTAGAGCTTGACGGAACAAAATTAAGAATTCTCTGCTGTGGTTTAAGGCATTCTCTGATCCACTGTGGTACCCTTTGCTATGCAGCTAAGCTAGGGACTTACCACTAGACTTACTTCATGGATTCAAATAGAACAGAAAACTTATCAGCTCTTTTATCACAAACAAGAGTGGCATTCCCAAACATGCACACATAAGCACTTCTGAACATGAAAACTGCTGTTCTGGACAATTTCAGTGACTTAAGTTCTATTACAAATCTTCATTCTTTTTCAAAGACACATCAAAAACTTCCACAAAGCATCTCTCTGCTTTCTCCCTCTAACACAGGCACCGATTTTGTGCAACCCTTACACACACAAATATTCCCATGTGATAGATTAAATATGAAACAACTTTGAGCTGCAGACATTTTTCCCCTCAGGAATTTAGAACTCTTAAAATATAGAGGTTGTAACAGAGAGCACTCAAGCCTTATAGCAATATCTGCTATTTGGTGATGACTACAATGAAAGTTCTATCTTCAGAGTGACCAATCGTACTGGGGGAGAGGGTGATACACAAGAAAAAAGGGGGGGATAAGGAAAAAAAGATAAAATAATAATACTAATACAGATCTGACCTAACTCAATATAAGAATCAGTTATCATAGTTGAAAGTCAAGTCATCTGGACAGGTTTGAAAGTATTTCTAGAGTAAAAGTGCAACAGTAAACCATTTAACATTACCAGCATGATCATACTTTCTTCATATATAATACCTCAGAAGGTGTTCAGTAAAATACGCTTCATACGAGCACTGGCTTTATTAAAAAAAGGTAAGTTAAGTCTGAAGTAAACACAAGATTCAGAAACCTAGCAACATTTTGTTATTAACTGATTAGAAATCACTTGTATTATTTGGTCTCTGCAGTGAGGATATTTAACTACTATAAACAGAACAAACTGAAGCATCAAGTACCACGTGTGTGTAGTATTTGCTCAGAAAGAGTTGCTCTAGGCTCAAAAACACATAATATAAACTGGAAAGTTGTGGACAGTCATCAGAACTTTAGACTGTTTTCATCTGTCACTCTACCTACTTACCAAGAAAACAGTATATTCTTTTTCACATTCAGTAAGTCACCTTAGCAAGCAGAATAAGCATTAATTTGGCAGATATAAATTAAGATGCAAGTTGAATCCTTCAGGTTGTTTTTCTTCCTTTTCAGATTCCATGAACATAATCTATAGTTACACACTTTGTATTTCAAAAAAAACCAACACAATGTAATAAGGTAAGCACTGAGACGGTACATACCATCATAGTAGACAATAGCGCCAACAAGCTTGTCTTTGCGTAGCATTGGAAAGTACTCCAAGGCTCTTGACTTGCTAAGGACATAACTACTTTTCAGACACTGATTTCCTGCCACAAGATCATAGAGTTTTATTCCCGCCCAGTAGTATGGCAACTGCCACCATCTGCCAGGAAAAAAAACAAACAAAACACAGTAGGTTGCATTACATTAGTTTTACGTTTGTACTATCATGAATTTTATTGTGATACCATAAACGTATAAACATGTAATGTTATGTACTGTTGTCTGCTGTGTACTGTGGGTCTATTCACAGCAGTAAGTAAAGCATATTCAAGGCTTAAGTTATCCTAGAATTAGGATCAGAACCTGGGGTTTTGTACTTCAGTGCAAACAAAGAATTAGAGCTATTTGCTGAAGAAAGAGCCACCAAACTAAGTGCTAGAGCTAAAAATGATTCCCCAAATGCATATCTTGACCATCTCCTGCTCCTCCATCAAATAAACATGGTCCACTGCTGACCTACATGACCAATTCAAGCTCCCTCTATTAAGGCAGGAGTAAAGCCATACACTAAGAACAGTTAGCAAAAACTCACTGCTCTAAGCCTGTTCTAGTAAATAGATTTTTAGCTCTATAAAAATGGTTATCTCAAATCACTCCATTTGAAGAAGTTATTTCTTCTCCCTTTCTCTTAAGGTATGTAAGATAATTGTCCTCTCAGTAGAACACTACCATGTACTGGGGAAGGCAAACGCGCTGAATTACTGCACAGTAACTCAGGAGAACTGCTGGCTGTAAGGACTAAAAGGATACATTTTGAAGATCACTGAAAGCATGTGCTGAAGACTAAAAAGATGTACAAGAAAGAATAGGGAATAATATTCTTGGGAATGAAAAATTCATGTCAGCTGCAACATCTGCTCCCCTCCCCATCCATCATATTTGCAGAACTCCACTGAAGGAAGCTGAAGTCCGAGAGGTGCTACTGGATAGCAGCGCTAGCAGGGTGGTGCCGTAAGAGAACTTCACGCTTCTACAGTACGGCAACAAATTCTCACCTCCTGGAGGACAAAGCTTGTGACAGGTTTAAAAACATGCTCAAAAAGAGACATCTAGAAAGTCCTCCAGGGAAAGAGTCTGCTTGTCAAAAGCAATGCTAATGGAGAGATATTATAGTAGAGCTTACTTGTAAACAGGCAGCATTATAGGCAAAGGAGCTGATAAATGAGGAGCAATTTCAAGCAAATTTGCACGCTCACGAAGTGCTTCTTTCACCATCTTGTACTGAAAAATAAGAGGGTACATATGAATTCCAAGGTACTCAATTTTGTCAATGTGCAACATTTAATGAAAAAAAAATCTGGTCAAGACAAATATCTTACATAATTTTTACTATTTCTTTAAATAACATAATTGAATTTTGCTCAAAAATTCAAAAGTTACCCAAAAAACTCTCTAAAGTAAATCAGTTTCTCTAATATTTGGTAGAGATTTTGGTATTGTGCCAGGTCAGTCAAATTATTTTTTTATTTGAATATGAAGACAATACATGTTGTGACTCTCTACTATGGACATAAGGCTCAAAAAGTTCAGAATTCATCCCAAGATACTACCACTACAATTCCCACAGTTAGGTTCTCTACCAATATTAACCTGCAAACATGGAAGCCATAATACAAAGTTCTTTAGGAAAAAAATGGATGTTGATTTCTGTAGCTGAATAGTTGTATTTTTGATTTCTTTTTCCCTTGAGAAATCATTATTTCCTTTACAGTATTTTCAGCATTTATGTTTTAAATTAGAGATGTCTCAATGAGGAAGCAAACTGATTTCTCAAAACTGTATCATGCTTCTACAAGACCAAAGCAACACTAACAAAAATACACAAAAATATTTATATAAAATTATTCACTTATTTGCTTATTCATATTTTCTTTCTACTTTTCAAATAAACAAACAAACAACATAGGCACTCCTTCCTCCAAATTTTTATCAAATAACCGGTAAGAAGTTTTTTATTCTGAAGTCACTCCTATTTCTGCCCTCCCTCCCAGCAACATTCACTGTTCACATGGTGTAGCAATTAGATTGGCTATAAGCAACTTAGCAAGCAACAGCAGCACTGATTTTCCATATTCTAGAAAACTCATCTGGGGAAAATATTTTCCATACACAGTGGTTTTGGAATACAATAGCCAAGTATTAAAAAAAAAAAAAAGAAAAGAAAAAGATTGTGAGAATGTGGATATAATTTGGAACGGAGAAAAGCATCTACTAGCAATTTTTGCTCAACAACCAGCATAGACAATTACCTGCTCAAAATCCAACTTCATGACGGCCTTCTGAAGATACCTCACTCCACCGTGGATCAATTTAGTACTCCTACTGCTGGTCCCTGATGAGAAATCATCTCTTTCTATAAGGGCTGTTTTTAGTCCTGTGTTACCAGAAAACCAAATTAACTTCTTAAATTACACAATTTGTATGTAATTCATTAAAGACACTTCTCTAGGGTAGAGACAATCACAAGAAAAATTACTCTGAACATGGATAAATTTGTATTCAAWGTGCAGTGCACTGTCTATATTGTAATGAAAAATTTTAGCCGCTTCCTAAGGGAAAAGTCAAAACAGAACTTAAACAGCGGCACATTAAAACCTAGAAGTTTCACAATAGAAAGGCATTACCGTACATTATAGGGGCCATGCTCCCTCAAGCAAATTATAGTTTGCATTCATGGCAGGAACAGAGTATTTTCCTGAATACTTTTAACTCTTTGCTACAGAGTCCTCTCAGCCTACCACATTAACAGTTTAAGCACACCAGAGAGACTGCCAACTTTGGCCGACGGAGAACCAGCCAAAGGTGTGCTTGAGCTCACAGGAGAGCTCACAAAATTCTGACACACTGTCTAAAACCATCCCAAAGGTATCTTTGGAAATCCAGGTACAGGCATTATTTTGCTCTCTAAAAAAATTTATTCAAAATAAAAACTTCATCCAACACACAAACAAACCCTAATACTATCCCTCTAGAACTGATTAAATGGTTGGAGGAAGATTTGAAAGCAAAAATCATAGCAAACTCCAATGGAAAGCCAGGACTCCAGTGCAATTTTATTTATTTTGCAAAATAAGAAGCAGAAATTGTCGTTAACATGTTGCAAAAAAATGACTTAAGTAATGTAGAAAATTATGAAAACCTAACAACGCCCAGTGGAAATAACAAAACAATCCCCCCCCAAACCCACGCACACTCAAAAACGTACCCAGCAAAAGATTAAGCAGCAAAGCTCAGAGTTTGAGAGCTGAACTGAATCCAACTCGGACCAGTCTTTCAGGATTAAGCACACGCTCAGTATCTGGTCACAAGCAATCGACCACTCCAAGACCAAATTCCACACACACTGGCTCTAAACCTCAACTAAGAGCTACAGTTCCGACTTTGAGATAAGCTAACTCCCTCCTTTCACCGGGAAGCCAGCAAATAAATGCTTCTAACATTACTCGTCATTCATTACTTGTACTTTTGTCCAAATATGAACTTATCGCACATTCATTTTACCAGTAAAATTAAACAAACATCAATGTGTCAACAAGATGCAAACATCAACGGACAGGCCACTGAATCTCAGCTGCCGTGGCTGCTGGCAGCAATCAGGTTTGCACGGCTTTGCAGTCCTTCAGAAGTCATTTCAATTACTTCATTTTTCTCTACATTTGGTCCCAATATAGTTACAGAAAACATGATGCACACTTGTACATAAGGCTCTGCTATACAGARGAAATTTTTTTACAATTGAGGTTTAATACAAAATATGTTCTCTAGCAACGACACTGAAGCAAATAACCTTTCTATAACATCCTGCGTACATACTACAGCACTCGCACAACATGCAGGCATCCTCATACACAGGCAACATCAAGGATGGAGAAGAGCTTCTGGTGGATGAAGAAGCAGCGYCGCATATAAAGGCGCTATAAAGCCAAATACCCCAGGAGTTCAGTCACTCTGCTAGAGATGTCCCCCACGGGACGGGCGCGCCTGCATCGTCCCGACGGACGAGGGGTACGATCCTGCGCGAGGCAGGGTGGCGAGCGGAGGAGCTGCGCAAGCAGGCGCCTTTCCAGGGGAAGATGGAGGCTACAAGCCTGGCCACGTCCCTGGGCACGTCCCTGCAAGACGACCACCACCGGCCTCCAGCAGCACCAACCTCCTGAGCACCACAGCGCGGCTACGCGGCAGCCCTTCAGCTTGTAAAACACACTTACAAGTACAAGCTGTGTTACAAAAATCAGCATAACAGACCCCCTCCAGCACTGGCAGCTTTCTAAAATTAGCCAGGTAAGGCAAAAAAAATGAATGAAATCGTGCAATATTGTTCCTGAAGCTAACTGCAACCACATGAGCACGCGTGCCCAAGGAGGAGAACGTTATCTGCGTTAGGAGTTATCCCTGGGGTCTGTCTTTTGCCTTGTATCACAAAAATACATTAAGGAATTCTTTACATTATTGCTTGCTGAACATACATTTTAGCGTTTATTGCTCTTCTAAAACTTTCATGTCAAAAAAAAATAAAAAAAGAACAAAAAATCCACCGCACTAATTATTACTGGTAACTTTCAAAGATCAGAGTAATTTGTTTTTGTCAAATGTGACTGAAGATTAATGGATACAATCAGGAATAATTTGGTGAAAACGYATCAAACACATGAAAAGCAAAATTTGTTGTTAAGTGAAGCAAAAGTAAAAGAGCAAGTTCCGTGAATGAACGGCAACAATACACAATTCATTAACCAAATGCTTATGAATATTTCATACTTCAGAAGTCTACTGATATAATCAGAATATATAGAAAAGGATAAATACGAATTACCTGTAATAATTTCTATATGTTTTAGAAGTATATTTTTCCTCCACAATATAACAAAGGCAAGTTTTTTTTTCCATTTTATCCACAAAACAGAAAAAAATTTACAAGCACAAAATTCTAATGAAGGCCGGTTCTCGCTTTCATGGGGCTGATTCTACTGTAAGCAACACAGAGAGAATAYATTCCAAGGCAAGTTTTTCTCAACAATCCTTTATGTAATATTTTGGACAAATATACCATATTCTCGGGGAATATGGCATTCCCCATCYGAACAGGGCTTGATATTACAGCCTTTCCCTCGGAAAAGATACTCGTGSAGCCTCCCTTCTCCATCCGGGGCTCTTTTTCCGTTAGGCTTRTGAGAGGAGGTGCTACCTTCGCAGGCTGAGCTTGCCGAGAGCTTGAGGAGCGCCCGCCGGCCCACGCGGAGGGCTGTCCTGCCCTCCCACCGCCCGAGCAGAGCTTCTCCCGTGGCCGAGAGCCGCGACTGGAAGAGCTGCCACACGTCCGCTGGACCCCAGCCGCTGTCGGCAGACCCATGCTCATCCTCCCACAGGAGCCAGGTAGAAAGTATTACCCTACACTCATTTTATCTTGTACTTTCCATAMGCTAAGACTATGCACAGAGCCAAGAAGTAATTCTACTACATCTAGTACCTTCTTAAGCCACAGTTACATAGGTAGTCCCCCAAAAGAGAGCAGAAACTGGAGCACAGATTCACTGGGAGTACCTTCATGCCGAATAGCACCATACATTTCACTAAAAATCAAAACCAGGCTTCTCTAAACCTGCAGAATAATGAGCAGCCATAAAGCATTATCGGAAGTTGTAGATGTCTCACGCTGTAAGAAATAAGAGCTTGAGAGACATCATTCCTCATCCAGAGTTCAGGCTTAGCCCACCCCKTAAAAAACAAACAAAATAACCTTGCTAGAAGTGCTGTGCGTGTCTTGTCACCTTTGCTGCAGACACCCTTCCGCACAAACAAGCGGAAGGATACCGATAAACCCACTGAGTAAGAACAGAGAGTCTACCCAAGAGCAACCAGCAAAAAAGCTTATGTTAACGTAAGCAATTATGTGCAAGTGCCTAGACAATAAAGACTACGCTGAAACAACAAAACGTAACTCCACGTTTTCCTTCAAGCTCACTTCAGCTTCCCAGATCCAAAGAAGTCACACAGCCAGACATCCAGCGTAAACGTCCTCTGCGTTCAGGCGGCTTTGAGAAGCCAGTCTGATCAACTTATAATGCACCATGTAATCCATGAATAAAAACGCAATTTATTTTCAAGCCTTACCTCTAGTGACTGCATCTAAAGCACAACCACATCCTGTTGCTCCTCCGCCTATAACGAGGACATCAAATTCACTTGTAGACTGCAGTGTCAAAAGCTGTTGTTCTCTTGTGGGAAAAGAGCTCTTTATTGGAACAGTCACAGGTTCTGCAGCTTGAACATGCACAAGAGTACCCTACAAAGATTAAAAACAAAACATGGGGAATCTGCCTTTGTTTTATAAATAGATATATTTTAGATAGATATATTTTCATATAATTACATAGTGTATAACCATATACATGTAACACACACACATATACAGACACATCCCCCAAAATCCCAGCACTTTTTATTAACAATAATATATTCCAACAGTCCAAGTCACTTTCATTTATACYGAATAATAATATTGTATTAAAACATTAAGCAGTGACAAACAGCATTAAAAATATTAAGGGTTACCACACTTACTTCATCTTATATAATTCATCTTATATAATTCAATATAATACTGTACACAAGGGCTATTACCTGTAATAATTACTTTTAGAAATAGCCTTCTATGTATAAGGCTACAGGATGCTTGGGAAGTACTTTAATAAATGTACACATAATTTGTCAGGCTTTTAACTCTTTACCAAAAATCCGAAGGACTTCTTTTGTTTTGAAGATTAAGCAAAATATTAATATATGTTTTATATTTTAAATTGATTACTTGTACAACAGCATTAATCTAAGCTCAAATGTGATCGGGTTCATAAGACTGTATGGTTTGCAGTCAAAGTTGGTATTCTAAAAACACCAAAAGGAAACATTAAAACATGATCTCCAAAACCTTTTTAAAAAATCTTACTAGCAAAGCAATTTATATTATACACTGTGCTAAAATAAAATTTTTCTTTRARGTGACAAATCTTAACAATACAGSAATTTCCTGCCTCTAGCACACTGCCTGCTCTCAGTTTAGCGATGCTAGGGAGAAAGGCTCACGCGCTTGCTTGGGCAACCAACATGGACCATGGCTTTAAGGTTTTCACTAGTTTCTGAAGGTTCTTGTTTTAAACTGATGGTGACAGATTTCTGAAAACCTTCACACTCGCAGAAATCCCCAAACCCTGGCACCCATCGTATACTCCATAATCTATGCTACGAGAGCTATCGTTGTGGGTTCTAACGCACCGCTGGTGGTTAGTATACTAATCGCATGTACAACAGGCTGTAACCAAGTATCATAATTATTTAGACAGTTCGATAAGATGCAAAACCACAAAAGTTATGCTTGCTTTCTCTCTGCTTGCAGCTCCAGCTTTGCTTTTTGCTCCAKCTCCTTCTCTTTTCCTCAAATTCTCATTCACCTTTGCATTTTGTTCTGCACAAACTGAATAGTGAGCTTTACTTAAAACTGTTTTCCAAGATGCCGCATCCCCAGCTCTGAAGCAGATTCCACGTGACCTTGAGGGGTACTGCTTGAGTTAACTTTTTCAGAAGTAACTGCTAATTACGGTGCTCTGAACTTTCACAGGTTGAGAGGAGTGTTTTGTTTTTTAACTAGTACCCAGTACTTAAAACAGTACTGATTYGAAACGTGTGAAAACAGTTAAGTATCTACACTACTTCATCTGGGAGACCAAGGACAGAAGAACTGATGAATCAGAATAAGCAAAATGGAAGTCAAGACTGAATATTGTTAGAGAGTTTAACAATTATAAGCAAACACTTTCCACCCAAGGAAAAAAAAAAAATACTGTTTAAACCTTGTCACCTCTAAGGCCTGAGCATAATCCAGCCTTTTGTCCAAAGGGTAATTTAACTGATGTAAAAYAGCTTGTGCCTAGATCTCCTGGAAAGGGAAGGAGTAAACTAATACAAATTCAAGTGATAAAATACTACCTTTTTACAATCCTCTAAAACAATTTGCTATTTGTCTAACCTCTTTCCATCTACAGCCTCCAATCCACAGTAGTTGACACTGGCAAGGAACTTCCATCATCTAATTTCCAAGCTTCCTTCGGATAAACCRAATTAGATGAGCTGTTGAGTTACAGAAATCGCCTTATTGCCTTTTGCACCGTTAACCGTGAGTTACRGCGTGCTGGAAGACCTTCTACGCGCCGTCCCACGACGCGGGCAAACAAGCGCCGACGCTGCTTGCCTGCCTCGGTGCTTTATCACGGCTCGCTGGCCCAAACGTGCTTCCAGAACCCACTGCAACCCCCAAAGACAGCAGACAGGCTGCCAACCCAGGCGCTCAAAGAGTTGACACGCACAAGGCTAAGTCAAAATAAAAACTACAGATTAATCTGGATTAACCTCAGAATTTAATTCTCTACCTGCTCCGGTATGTTTACATGCCATTATGTGGAAGCTTAGCGACGTTCACCAGATGAGATACAAAATCTTGACGCTTTGAATAAATGCAATTTCACACGACTCTCCTGACCAACGAATTCCCCACGTTTCTACCACCCGTCTCCGGCCCCAGCTTTCCCAGCCTACTTGCCTGCAGCYGCAGAGCCTCTGCGTCTCCGAGCGCTGCGACCCTCCGATGCAGCTCCACAGAGCGTTTGCTCGTGCAGCTMCACGGGACAGGAGGAAGCAGCCGAGAACTCGGTAACGTTTCTCTCTGCTCCGTCCTGCTTGGCGGCACACGCGCTCCAGGAGGGAGCATCCCGCGACCGCCACGGCTCACGGGCTCCTCTCCCAAAAGGCACCGGAGAAGCGGCGCCTGCAACGGGGCTCCCTCCGATTCCCGACGACCCCGCAGCTTTCAGTCGCGCAGGCAAGACAGGAGCAAGCGTTGCTGCTCGGCTTCCTGCGCGCTCCGCTTTTTCTTCTGCAATTTGTTGCGTTAAGCATGCTTTTTAGTATTGTACAATTACAGAGAATATAAACAGACAACAACTGATTCTAATTTCCTAGTTTCCCTAAATACCAGCACATGAAAAGCAGATAATAGTAACAAGAACGAAATTTGAAAGACTGATCTACCAAAACATATGCAAGACTAAGCCACAAGTATATTCAAATTCAGCTGCTTACGTTCAGCTTTCTAGTTTTTATATATATATTTTTATATATACACATTATATTATATATATACATGACATTATATTTTACCTATCACCTCCAAAATTAGTTCTGCATTACACATCCAAACACACTTTCTTCAGCAAAACAAAAATTTATTTCTTTGAAATTAATTTATCTTCAGAAGAATATGAAAATACCCCCCAAAAAACAAAAATTCAGAGCTAAAGAAACACTAACATCAGTTGGTTTAACTTTTTTTAAAACCTTAGCTACAGCAAATGGTTCATAGTAGAACATAGATCAGAATCCCAAGTACATAGCCACTGATATAGCAAGAGCAGACATTAGCATACCAGAGATTGATATATAAGCACAGTGATTAGTACACTAGGAATTGATACAGATATGATTCATCTTGCTGTCAATTAAATGTGAGACTGAAGAGCTGCATACCAGGATCCCATCTGCAATAATGTGATTAGTTTGGCAGTGAACACATATGTTTACTGAAATAAGCAATTGCTGTTTATATCTACAATTTCCCAGGCAAGAGTTCCTCGAACGGTTTTGATTACACTCTTAGCAAGAAAAAATTTAGTTTGGAGGTTTGAATTCAATCATGAAGTTATAAAGTGATTTAGTAATCCATAAGCAAGCATTCCTGTTAATTTGGCTAGCGTTAATCTCCAGGTAGGTCTGGAAAGTCAAATTCATCATCTTTATTCAATTACAATAACAAAAGAGAGAGAATTACATTTATCTGAAAGTAGTCTGAAGCAACTAGTCCCTTCTGAACATTTGCACTACCAGCTGAAAGGAATCCCTCAAATGTTTCCCTTTCTCTGAAAAGAAAAAAAAAATCTTTCTTTTGCTTTTTAATCTAACCATTTGCCCTCAGCAGCACAAGTCACCAAGGCTACACAGAATGCTCGGCCAGCCTCCTTAAGGCTAATGGTTGCTCAATATGAAAAAAAGCAACTACTGTGTGTTTACAGAAAGAGATTTTGCGTGAATTAGTGCYGTTTCTACTTGTTCCCTTAGAGCATGCTATTAAGTGAATCCACCTTATTAATTTAGTAAATATCCCAGTGATCAAGTCACTATACAGGACACAAGTGCAACACTCATCTATCAGCTTGTGAATTAATTAACTCAACTAAAGTTCTGTCATTTCAACACATGTTCCCATCCTCCCTTTTCTCAGCAGGAGCCATGTGTCAAAAAACAACACACAGTAAGGGTAATTTACTAAGCTGCTTTATGCCTGCTTATGTACACACGTTCTTTGGTTATATTACCGCTATTGCTGTTGCAAAAGTATGCTCCAAAATGTCAGCATTATATATGTGTGTGCATATATAAATTACAAAAAAATAAAAAATCCTTTAGCTTTTCCCTTGGAATTACTCAGGACAGTTGAGTGTTTCACAGACATATCTAACGCCTGCTGGGTGAACACAGGAAGCAAGTAAAATAGATCAGCTATAGTGTGTGTTTAAGACTACCAACCAACTGATGTCTTTAATAAAATTGAGACTAACTGCTGCAGAAGTTTAAATTTTCTGCAATAGGGCACCTCAAGTTCCAGGACAATAACCACAGCACAGACATCCAGAGTCAGAGTGAGGGAGGAAATACTTCAGAACATGTGGGAAAAAAAGCGGGCACGCTGCTTTATTTGAATTATCTTCTTGTCTTATGTGATGGATTCTGTTCTTGAAATAACCACAGATTTCCTACAATGTGTAGCCAATTAGTGCACATCTTGGGGCAACATCCTTCCCTGGCACTGGAAGACGAGATCTTTGCCCCAGCATACATTTGATTGGCAGGCATTATTAGAAAGAGGACACTTGGGCTGGGGGACATGCCCACAGCTGAGATATGTCAACACTACAAATGGACTGTCCTCCTTTGTGTCAATCCCTCCAGTTATGTTCCACCTGCTGCCCTATATTAGGTGTTTAAGGCAGCAGCTTCAAGGGACATCACATGGGAAATGTGCAAGTTAGTACAACATGAAAACAACATGCTGTTCACTTGACAGATCCATTTGCTTACACATATGCTGGAAATTTTCATGGATCCTTTGTAAACTGATTCTACACATTACAATRGGTTCAGAAATCAGGGGACAATCAGTATTTCATTTTGACATTACGATCAAATTCTCAGATTTTTAATCTTGCTCAGGAAATTCATAATGACAATCCAGCAATGGCATAAAATGGGGAATTCTCCAAATTCTGGAATACTACATATATAGCAAGTTAGTTAGGAGGACATTTTTATCATCCAGACCTGTTTTCCCTTCCAATTCCTTCACTTATTATTTAAGGTTCCAAACTTTGAAGTTACTATTTTGACAGTAAAGAGGCCAGACTGTAAAATCTTGTGATGAAGATTCCAGAGAAGCAGTAATATCAGCTAGGTGTAAGGCAGACAGCTGAATGGGAAGCTCACTTAAAAATGCTAGACTTATTTTCTGCAACAGTATATCCAAAGCTACAAGGATCCTGGCTTATCTACTTTCCAGTTAGGTTCCTCAGGAATGAGTCATCTCATTGGCTTTACCACTGCTGCTGCTACTCCTCCACACGAAACATCCAGAAGTTTCAGATTATCATTTACTGAGAGCAATAATACACACCTTCACCTTCCTGGAGCTAAGTGAAAACTGTCTCACATCACTCTTTTTCTTGAACTAGAATGGCAAGATTCACTTTCACTCCTATTTTAAGTTTGCCCAGTTTGAACAGCAGCATATAGTAAACATATGATAACTAAGCAGTTCATAGAATAACAGGCTGAAGAGCCGACTATATTTTTGAGGTGAGAAAACACTATACAAAATTAGCACCTGCTCACCCAGCTACTGAAACTGATACCATCTCAAAGGAAGGAGATGGCCCTCTAAGAGATTAAGCTGTTTCCAAACCCACATTGAAGCAAGTAGGATCAGAGCTCTCACTACATCACCTACTTTAACCGAACAGCTCACGGCACATTGATCTCAAATACTTTTTGCCAAAGGTAAGGTGTCAATCTCAGCTTACATGTAACATAACATCAGAAAACATGTTCCTATATGCACATCTATTCAGCCCAGACAATTGTTTTACAGCTCTAAAGCACAGCAGAATTGTCCAAACATAAGGGGTATGTATTTGCTCTGAGATGGTAGTTGTTGGTTTCAGGCAGAGCTGGTGTTGATCAATCTGTAACACTCATATTCCTTTTACTACTTTTCCCTTAGCTTCTGCATTAAAAGGGTGGGGGCAAAATGGCTATTCTGATTCTACTAGAAGCAGCAGCTATGCAAAGGGAATTTCTTACAATAGTACAAATTGTTGTCAATCCAATCCACAGACTGAAACTAGAATCTACTGCATCTCTTTCTGCCATCACTGTTTTACTTTGAAAGTGTTTCTAGCATCACCCTTCACCTCTCCATGATTTTACTGTCAATGTGCCTTGATTACCTGGAAAGACACCACTGAACTGTGTCTAGAGTGCACCCATCCAAGCAGAGACCAACACCCACCACAAACAGGAGCCTTTCCACTAGCTTCACTGGGGAGAGATCCCATCCTAAACCAGTTCTCCGTTTTTCAAAACAGAAATAGAGGCAGCATTAGTGGTTTTACTTCAAGCTTTTAAGTTCAAGAATACTGCTCAAACTCTATTTTACTGTTTATACTTCAGTTAATACATTCCACTCCTCCTGCAACTAACTAAGTTCCAGTATTATACAAAGGTCAATTTTTAAAGCAAAAATATTAAATCAGTTACAAGAATCATGCTTTCCTACTGCTTTAAGACCTAGAGTAGTGAAACATCATTTAATGCTGTCCTCTAGGTCTGTACCTACCAAATCATAGAATCACAGGATGGTAAGGTTGGAAGGGACCTCTGGAGATCATCTAGTCCAACCCTTAGCATAGCCCATACGGGGACTGAACCCGCAACTTTGGCATTAGCAGCACCACGCTCTAACCAACTGAGCTAAACCAGCCTCAAGCTGAGAGGCTCTTGGCATTCCCTTCCAAACAAAACTATTTGTATAAGCCTAACATACGCTCAAACAGATTTTAAGTTTCATATTTTATCAGAAATCGTAATTAATACTTACGTGTTTGTTTCTATACTGAGAAAATTGAGAGAGGCCAAAAACTGTTGCTATGGCACCTCCTCCAATGAGAACAGTTCCTTTTACTGCCTTCTGAAATGCCATTTTTTACTGAAAGAAAAGAAGATAAAAATTAATAGGCAGTTTTGCCATGCTAGAGTCTAGACAATGTGGAATTGAGCACCCGCAGAAACTAATGACAATGTTGTGACAAGCGCTTACAATGCGGTGGCAAAAGCCAAACAAGAACACCTTGTCATCAGTCAGATGGTCACTAAATCCCTATTGCAACAGAAAAGCTGATCTGCCTGACAAGATCACCTTTAGCCACCCTCTCATCCCATTAAGCTATTTCTACAACCACATTTTTTCAACAACCTGCTACCCTGCTTTTAATCCAAGAACTATGGTCCCACTACTTGTTGTGTACCAGCGACGCTCGTCCTACCTACAAACGGCACAGAAGGGATGCACTGACGGTTAGGAAATGGGTGCTTCRGAGAAAAGCAGCAGCAGCAAAGATAGTGGATAAGACTAAGTGGCTCAAAGTTAGTGCAGAACTTTATCTGGCTACAGAGGTATAAGACTAGCCTTATGTGGGTCAGGCAAATTCTTAAAACACCCAGCATTTGGATGCTGAATGAGAATTTGCATGGAACTGACCTGAATCTTAAGCAGGCATAACCTAATCCATCCTCCCAGCTGGGGGCAGCTCGGGTTGCATCAGAAATAACAGACATCACAGTTGAATGAAGGAAAGTCAGTGCTCCAAGTTCTCAGGTTATGAAGACGTCTTTGTCCACGGCTCAGATTCACAAAGCAGACTCCATACAAGAGATCTAGCATACGTAAGGCTTGAAGCAGAGTCGGCAGCACATACAGCCCTGTGCCAAAGCCGGGACATCAGCAGATTTGCAATGCAGCAGGGCTGGCTCAGGGCCGGGAGCAGGGAGCTGCAGGGTCTGGAGAGGCAGCTGCTCCCTGATCCCCGGGTGCCGCGATCCACCGCGTTAGTGCTACGCTAACGCACTGCGGTCCCCACGCAAAGCCCGGCACCCGCGTCCCTCCGAGCTGGGACCCAGCAGAGACGGGGAGCTGGTGCCTTCCCAAAGCCTTCCCTTCTCGCCGCCGGCAGGAGCCAGCAGGCTGCCCTCGAGGAGCAGCTACCAGCCCTGCAGAGCGCGGGCACACCGCTGCGCCCCACTCTCAGCGGCAGGCCACATACAGTGCATCCGATCTAGAGCATCCTCCTCCGGTGATTACTACGGATTTTACATTAAATATATCAGATTCAAATGTGAAGTATTACTTCTGGCAACGCAGAGCTTTTTTGTTAAGAATTGCCATAGATGAGCCACAACTGAAGAGTTATTTCCTTGGTCTTTTAAATGCAATTAAACATGAAATACTGTACATTAGTATACATCCGTACATATTTGATCCTTTTTTCCTATTAGTTTTTTCAGCTAGCGTAACTTAAAAAGACAAATAAGTTTAAAACACAAGCCAAATCAGAATACTTCATTTTAAGATGGCATCATTCTCAACTCAGTTAACCTGATTTTAGTCATTGAAGAACCATATAAGGAACCATATAAGGATTTCAAACCAGTCTTATGCTTCACGCATGTTTCAAGGCTCAAACACCACCAACCAAGCTGATACTGTAAAGTTTTGGGACATGTAGAGGTCATTGCCTTACCATACAAAAAGGAAAGAAAAATCCTGCCAATAAAATTTACAAATTATGCGTGTGCTCTGTTTGTAAAACATTTAATGAAGGAAAAAACAAAAAATATCAGAAGACACCCCCCACCGCTACAGTATGCAAAAGCTTCCCAAGACCCGGACCTTGATAAAGGTTTTTTCTGAACAGCACCAGGTTTGCTTTTACAGATTCCTATCAGCACCGATACCCACCTTCATGTATGCAGACTACACATTTTCCACTTACTTTGTAGCTCAGTCTCAGACAGGATCTACTTCATCTTTACTTAATATCACAACAGAGAGGAGTAAAAGGGAAAGGCAAAAAGGGAGCCAGGGCGGTGGAAGACCGGCCTCAGAAGCAGGCGCCGCGGAGCTCGCGGCCAGCGACACCCAGCACCGCGGGCCCAGCACCGCGGGCCCAGCACCGCGGGCCCAGCACCGCGCAGCGCATCGCCCGGCGGCAGCCCCAGCCCGCCCCGGCGAGCGCGTCCGCAGCGCCGCCTCCACCCCGCCGGGACAGCTACGGGCAGTGCCACGTAACGCAGGACTCGAACTTCACAAAACTAAAGCACGCAGCTGGAAAACTTACACTGCCATCACCGCACTTTTATAAGCCCCAGGAAACAAGACGATCCCATCTCAGTTCAGGCGCTGTCTGCAGCCGTACAAAACATACGGCGGCGGTGAATTCACACATATTATCCAAGCACTCGGCACACGATCTATTTCTACCATAAGTTTTCTCCAAATCGCTGGGAATAATAGCTAAGCTTTCAGACTGGCAATCTTGTAGTTTCACGCACCTTACGCAGCAGGAATGAAATCACTCGCAGTAAGACTATGAAACTCTAGATTGTAAATGCTTGTTCTGGGAACACAATATGCTCTAGAAGCCAAGTGCATTTAAAGAAGCAAATGAGCATCTTACAACAAGTCGGTCTACATACCTGAGAAACTACCAGTCTGCGAGAAAACAAATGGAAGCATATCCTTATATTTTTTTTTTTTTAAATCAAGTTCAGTGACAAAGGGTAATTTCTGAAACACAAGTCCCTTCCCGTTCCAATTCAACTAAACCGCTCAACAGCTCATTAGCAAGCTAACTGAGAAYATAGCTCCCCAGCTGATACTAGATGGCAACAGCAGTCCAACACACTCCTAGCTGCTGAGTGCCCACACCTTCCCCTCCACATAAAAAGCACTCTCTAATTTACAGGATTAAACACAAAAGTTTGGGGAACAGCAACCTGAAGAGAGYAGCAGAAAGCACAGCTGATTACAGCCCCGGCTTCTTGCTTACCCGCTTTGAGCTCGGGACGCAGCCCGAGCCGTCACCTCTCCCAGCCATCAGGACTAGGAAAGCAGCTCGACATGAGGTCCCCGTGAGTAGGAAAACGCCGCACTGACACCCACAGTGGATCTTTACATGGTCAGGGAATCAGCCACGAGCCCACGAAGAACACATCGTATGTATTTTAACAGTTTGAAAACAGAGGAAGTAAAACAGAATGTGTCAAACATGTTTTAAGACAACATTGCAATAAATGGAGAGGAAAAAAAAAATCAGGCAAGGAAACCTGAACATTTTTAGTTATTAGAGTCAAAAGAGTGGCTCGTATGTGGCCTTACTAAAATACCTTTCTTCCAGTAGATAAGTCTTGCCCCTGGGTAGAGTCGAATCAGAGTTATTTTGACATTAAACTCAGCTTTAAAAACAACACTTGCTTTTAACTGTACTCAGGAGCTAGGACTTGTTGGAGAAGGTGATTACATATAATAAGCAAATGCATTATTTATTGAAACTTCATCTTGAAGACAGGGCACATAGCAGAGTTAAACCATTACATTTTCATTCAGTAGGACTGAAGACAGAGCAGCATAAGGTATACAGGTTTAAAACTAACTGGAAATCTCAATGATCATTTCCTACACCAGTTCACTTTAAGAATCCAGTTTCCAAGACAACTTTGAAATTCATTTTATTTTTGTTCTTAAAATGAGGAAGCCATGATTTTAGGACTSTATGTTTTAATGAACCATACATTTTCCTCAGTATTTCTGAAAAAAATCCARGATTTTTAAAATTGAAGAAATATAGCCACGTATTTTATTCAGCTGACCTTTACGTATCTTTAGTTACAKGTTAAACAATTCTTGGTGCATTAAGCTAGATCTAAAGCTTTTCTTCTTATGAATCACACAAGAAATACCACATATATGAAGAAAAATAAAGTACAAATTCAAGGAGTTGTTCAGTAGATATTAAGTTGTGCATAACGACGTTGCACAAACTTAGAAACACACACACGAGACCGTACACTCACCATACTTACGGGTTACTTGAACGGCCTGGGGCTGTTTTGTCAACAAACTGGAAGATAAGCTATTCCTCATACGACACCTTTCACTGTTTACATGCGCGTGTTCCAGTTAAGAATTAAAAATAGTYATTAGGCCAGTGCCAGAGCATAAGGTTATAACTAATATTACACCTGTCCCTGTCCGAGGACGGCTGCATCTAGCCCGTTCCCACGTGCGTCCCTGCAAGCAGCAGGCGCCGACCCGAAGGCTCCCGCCGCCCGCCCTTCCCAGCGGCTCGGTTCGGGAGCTGACACCCACGCCACCGCCCTCGCGCTTCCGATCAGCTAGCGGCAACCTGACGGGCTGGCGTACCTCCCTTCGGCTTTACAGGGCATGTTCCAAGTTAACCCTACAGCGGCACATCGCTTGTACTGACAGGCAACCTGCTCTTCTAGCGCCGTAACTTCTCGTTCATTCATCAGCTAAAAAATAAACGTTGGTTTTCAGACAGTACTATTGGTTTCACAAAAAGCACGACACTTTGATGCAGAAAGCTTTGAAGCACCTCTGTCATCAGCTCCAACACACTACAGCTGACTCCACAACTACAGAGGCCAACAGCTTTTATTTAAGTTTTTCCGAACGAAACCTGTCAGGAGCCCTACGAAGTCCACGGCCGGCTGCACGCAGTAAACGTTCCTTCGCACGAATCGGTAACGGACAGACTTCAGGAGTTAGAAGATTATCAAACTCAAGTGAAAGCTCCTGCTCGGGCCTGGTTTCTTGACAGCTCTGGAGGGGACGTGCACCACCTGCAGAACGCCGTCCGCCATACCGCGACCTGTTTTAACCTGCTAACATTTCCCACCGGCGAGACTCGCCGCGCTGCTGGCGCCCGCCACGCCGCCCGGGAGCCCCGGCAGGGCCAGGCTCGGAGCCGCTCGGGGCGGCCGTGCCCACCGCAACACGCGCCGGGCACGCAGAGCGGNCACAACTACAGAGGCCAACAGCTTTTATTTAAGTTTTTCCGAACGAAACCTGTCAGGAGCCCTACGAAGTCCACGGCCGGCTGCACGCAGTAAACACTGCGACCGCCGCAGCTCGGAAGCTGCTCAAAGGCTGCGCGGGCACCAGCCTCAGCGGAGGATCAGGAGCGGCGTCCACTCCTGCTGTCCAGCTCTAACGCTCTTGGAATATAAACCCCACCGCCCAAGTTCTGCTACAGGGCCCTCCCACAAACAAGCCCTATTTTCAGTGCACGCAGGGCTATGCCAAGCCCTCTTAGAGCGACGAAGCGCTGCACACGGGATGGTTCGTGCCCTACAACAGTGAAGCACGGTGGTGCATCTGCACACGACATGTTTGACCATTATTCCAGCGTTGGTACATCACACCATTCTGCTACCCACTGCACGTACAGCTATCCTAGCTGCATCAAAATGAAATTAGATACGCCACTAAAAATGATTTACCACAAAAATTTCACTATGCAAGATAGCAACTTTAGGAAAGTTGCGCGCTTAGTGTCCTTCATGCAGCCAGAATTTCTAGTCCCAACAGCAAGCTGTCAATACAGGCCCTATCCTCCACTCGCCTGATGGTTCGGTACTTGTATTATTAGCTCTACTTTGCATCATTAGCTCTAGTCGCAGAGCTGATAGCCAGATTATATGCAATTCTTCAGAGAAAAGAACTCTCCTGGGAGACCAGCTGTTCAGATTGCTACATAAATCTTGTTCATCATTGGTGAGAAAAGCTTATTCAAGAGACAGAAAGGAAAATACAGCTTAACACGAGGCACTCCAACGTAAAGCTCGACAGGCATTCAAACCTACAGACAATGCTTCTTAACCTGAAATGTCACAGCTTCACCCCCCGAACCCGCTAGTCCGTATTTGTGAATTACCAGCAGATGTATTTGGATTAGGCKGAATTGAACTAGGGGTATTAGCTGGTACTCCAGATAAGTAAGCCTGAGACGCACAGCTGATGGGGACACTATATCCACGTGGCGGTTTGTTGTGCTCCACTCCAAGGCTCTCCCCGGGTTTCCAGAGCGCAGACCTATTAGAGCATACTGCAATTTCTCGCCCTGCCCAAACGCTCRGGTTTCTTTTCAAAGGAAACTGCAATGCACGTGGAAAATGGCATGCAACAATGTCTCCTCGGGGCAGGAGGACAGCTTAAACGCTGCCAAGTCGGGACACGGCCAAGGCATGAGTGCACCCCAGCACAGACATAACAACAACAGAAGTAAAAAGTTCTTTGCATGTATACTATGAAAGAGATGCTTGCAATTTTTCCCTCAAATTATGTCCCAGAATAGCTGCTCAAGGCTACTGTGAGCACAGAACAGGATAAACCAGAGAGCAGAAGATGACAGGCAAAGCTGCTGAAATGAGAGGGAATGCAGTCCACATAATCACAGCAGAAGATTGTACACGGAGCGCTACGTGCGCAAAGGAGAGACTAGACTAAAAAAATTGCAAGTTACGTAATAAAACTTGATACTCCGCCAAGCTTAGGATCAATTACTTGGAAATGATGGAAATTCAATAAAAGTTTGTATTAATAGAAATGACAATAGCAAACAGCACCAGAAGTAATGCAGTAAGACATGTTATCTTTCCATAATGCAAGTATTTTGAGCAATTTTAAAAATGGCTCAACCAGCGTCAAGTTGCACTTGGAACATTAAAACACTACATGCTGGAAATCGTCACGTTTCCAGTAAACCTTAGCCTTTGTTTCAGAACAGGTTATTAACGACACGCCTTAGACCTATGCCCTCGAACCAAGGGACCGAAGTCCTTGACAGGCTTTGGAACAAGCTCAAAGAGGAGCAGAGMGCTCCTCACCGTCACGGGACGGCGCGTGGCACACCACCGCGAGCACGCACGGCAYGCAGCGTGATCTGTCCGAGAGCGAGGTAACCCACAGGAACCGTTCCTCAGGGAACCAGCCGAGCACCAGTAGTCGAAATGGAAATTATGCAAGAGACTTACCAGGGCAAATTAGTTTTGGAAACTGAAAATTAAAAGAAAGATGTATACGCAAACCGTCTTCACGCGAGGAGCCACTCCCTTCTGCCTCGCCTTTCCTCCCCAGTAACCCGGAGCCGGGCTCACTTTGATCCCAACAACCGCGTGTCCGCCGCAAGGCGATCGCGCGCTTGGCGGCGACCGCTCGCTCGGCAGCTCCCGCTCCGGAGCGCGGGGCTGGCGACGCAGGCGCTCTGGGGGCTGAGCCTCCGACACGGCCGCCGCGTCTCCGGCATCACGGCTCGTGCTCTGCTTCCTGACCTAACGCAGCTGCTAGGGCAGCTCTTTCACCTCACCTTCTCCTCCGCATTCGTAAGAGCRCAGCTTCCATTCTGTTTTTCTTAAAGAAGCGACCTCAACATCCACCTTCAGCAGATGTTTCTGAGTGTTGTGCCCCACAGGACAAAGTTTGCCTCCCTGCAATTCTCAGTAGGGCGATATAAGCCCTAGAAGTGACTTGTCTCCGTGGTTTCCCACGGGTCACAGCCCAGGTAAYGACAACACAGCATGCCTGGTTTTGGAGATCTTACTTTGAGGCGTCCAGCTCTGCGCAGCCGAGACAACGCGCAGGCGGCTAGGTGACTGGAAGTAAGCGTTGCAGTGTTCAGTATTTCCATACCCAAGTACTCTTCTTATTTTTAAGACATTGGGCTGGATCTAAGTGCATAGGCAAAGTTGGGAGAAGGAGAGGAAGCAGGGAGGGGGAACGAAGAAAAATTCAGACGCAATCTCACAAGTTAGAGATCAAAGAAAGACGACTACTTTAGCAAAATCGAAGAGACAGATGGATACAAACTGTAAAGCTTAGCAATAAGTGTGTGACGCCCTGTATGCTGCCATCAGACATGGTGTATGAGACGCAAAACCTGTTAAATTAAGAGAAGTAATCCAATCTGTTATGTTGTATATTTAAGTGCTTTATGAGGCCATTACCATGGAATCTGGGTGCTTCACATTCCGTTTTAAATGAACACATCTAATAAAGTGAGTCACTCAATGGAAGACTCAAAAATAGAAAACTTATAATCACCACCACTACAGTTTGCATAACTTGCCATTGGCACGGTACTGATGTCCAATTTAATGTTTGCCTCCCTTTCCCAAAGCTTTTCAGGAGAGTTCTGAGGGATGAAAGTCCCAGACCACCACCCCTCCAGGCGGAGCGGAGAAGTCGAGGCAGCRGAAAGGACTCACAACAGCTGACGTTGCCACCCGCCGCTCCCTGTCCTTCAGCCCTCGATCCTTCTCGCAGGATTGCAGAAATCAATGCAGAAAGTAGCCAAAATCGGAAAACAATCACATTAATCTCCCTTCTCATAGCACAATCATCCACCAGCTTTCATAAAGCTGTTTTTTTTGTTTTCCAAAAGCAACCAAAAGGCTACGTCAGACCACAATTAAAGCTTAAACCAAACTGAAGATACTTCCTCTGCAACACTCCTAATAATTTAAAGGGTGGGCCATGTTATTTGTAAATTAAGTAACAAAGACACACACACAAAAAGAAACACTTCCAACAACAACCAAAACTTGCCATCTATCTTACCAGGGGAAGCATAACTTCTAAATATATAATTAGCATATGCCACACCTGTAAGTGAAACCACATCATGCGAAAGCTCCAGCAGGTACAAAACACTGACACGTCGCAGGAAGAGCAGACCCTCCAGATCCTCTCAGAGCCTCCGATGGCTACTTCAGGTTCTTAAATACAAGTTACAGCACTTTAATTAAACTGATCACACAAGAGGTTCCCACGCTCCAGTACAGGCAACCAGCTTGGGTATCATGCCCAAAAGCAGCTGCACTGCATGCCACYCATGACAAGAACAAAAAAGAAAAAAGCAAGTATAGTTGTACTATCCTCATTCCTCCTCATGGCCCCCTTGCTTTAAATCACTTAGCTTGCTTTACGTACACAGGTGACAGATCTTCCCACCATGCACTAGCTGATGACCCAACTGCTTTAAGCTACACTCTGTAAGGGGCAAACTTTCTACGCTTCCCTTCCCATTGCCTATTTACATTTTTGGAACCTAACCCTTTCCCCCACCCCTTACCTTCTGTTTCACAAAGACATATGCGCATCTAAACCTGTCTTACARGCAACAGTCTTACTTGTAAATATTTACTGGGATTTCCAATATTAACAATTAAT
Organism: Rhea americana; assembly: GCF_003343005.1. NCBI lineage: Eukaryota > Metazoa > Chordata > Aves > Rheiformes > Rheidae > Rhea > Rhea americana. The sequence continues at coordinate 992,771 of NW_028186217.1, forward strand.
GATCTTTCCAAAAAGGCAGCAAGTTTCAGAGAATGAGGCAATACTTACCGACAATAACAGCTACACCGACGATAATGGCTATAGTTCCAAGCACTGCACTTCAGAACTAACAGGAATGCAAAGAAACTGAGGTCATCATGTATTTTRAGCTTTTCTTCATCATACAATCATCTATAAATATATCTATTAAATTCTTTCATAAAGCTAGATTTCTTCCAGTCCTATTGAAAGATTTCTTCAAAACCAGCCATCGAAGGAGCAGGAAACCTAGTCTCGGCCTAACTACTGACTAAATTCATGCAGGATGATTCTCATACCCTTTGTTCTTGTGCTAACATTGTCTTTCAGCTTAAATAGTTTAAACAGTCATTCTTGCTCTCTGTATTAATGAGGGCTAATACCAGCCACAAATCCCCTGCCCCCATAAACAATACAGATTTGCAAATACTATGAAAATTAGAAATTAGAAAGTATTCTACACAGAGCCAGTTATTTTATAGCTGCTCAATCTTATTTCTGATGTTCACTCTCTGCATATATCTAATACAAATATTTGATTAGACAGCCATCAATTCAGCTTGATTCTAATATTGAACGCTAAATGAGAAAAAAACACCCTACAGTAATTTCTTCTAGCCAAATACTACAGAAGAAGGCTTTAGAGAAAGAGTGTTTTGCTTATTACAAGACTGGACATAGATCCACATATACAAACGGGCACCTCCCTAAATATAACTACAAATTAGGTAATTAGGTGTGTCAAGGAAGTAGTCTAATTTCCTATCCCGGAGTACAGGTTGAGAGGCTTGATGAGGACACGCAGATCTAATCCCCTGGGAGGGCCATGCATTCAGTAACATTTCAAAGTCACAATTAATGCCCAGTCTGAGCAACATATGAGAAGCACGTGCAAAGCAAACAAAAAAGGTCACAATCCAAGAGTCCATAGCCAGCCAGCAGAGGAGCAATACACCAGGCTTCATCACTGCCATCATCAATTCAGAACTTCAGGGCGAGCTCATCTGGCGTTTTGAAGCCCCACTAAGACAAAGCTAGATGTGCCCTTGCAAACTTGTCTCAAGCAAAGTTATTTAGGTATATGAAGTATTTTTATAATAGAAATGCTGTGCTACTGTAGAGAAGTTTTGATTTAAATTTGTTTTTCATTACATAATGCTGTTTTCTAAGGCAGCAGTTTTTGGAAAARAATAGGTTACACCTATATTAGCAAAAGGCGTGGCACAAAAGGAACAGGCATCTAGAGTAAAACAGCTGGTGCTGAGAACACAGCATCCACGATGTATACTTTTTGCACTGCTCAACTAGCTCCAGTCTGGTCCCACAAATACCCCTGAAACAGCTGAAGCACAGGAGACGCACTCCAAAAGGGCACCTTCCAGTCTAGCTTCATCCAAAAGCAGTCCTCCTCACATGCTGCAAAGGCTTCCACAACAAATCAAGGCATGGAAAGATGAGCTGATCAGGAAATAAAGATCAAAAATGTGCTTCTGAAGCTAACTAAAGCCCTCTGCTAATGATCTCAYAGTAATTTGTAGAGATCCAAATTAGAACCTCAATTACATCCAGCAGCACAAGACATACTGTAGTTACTTTTCCTTAAGGTTAGTATTTAGGCATTAGAGTGAGATGAGTCCTAATACTCTGCTCAGGAAAAGAGGACCACATAGGATTTCTTTGGAGGCTAAACTACATTCTTTTTCCTCTCCAAACGAAAAAGTAGTACTGCGAGATATGTTAAAAATATTCCTTGCACACCTCTTTTAGCTGTTACATTTGCCAACAGTTAAAACAACTATTTTTTGCCACGTATGTTTTCCTACAACTTTCATTTAGCTGATACTGGTTCAATCTTCCTTTTTTTTAAAGGATAGTATCTCCACTTTTGATCTGCCTTTTTTTCCCCCCTACTTCTATCTTAATTTTTACTTCATGTTTATTTACTTCTTTCCCAATGCTTGTACGTTTACTTTTTACCATTCTTTCATTCTTCAGAGAGCTTCCTGCAAGGAAAGCAACAAGCCTGCACCCAGATAAGTCACTGGCACAGTCATTGGTTGCTTTCTGAAGAACAGTTCCTGCAATCCTGTTCACATGAATGAACCCTAATTAACTTCAGGGTCACACCCACACAGATAAAAACTAATCCCTGGAAAAATGAAGGCTCAAGCAATACATAATAGATCTTAGCTAATTTATACAACTAGACTATCAGGTCCCTATTTAACATAAAATGTAGAATAGCTCCACATATTTTAGAAGAGGTAAAAACTTTTGAAATCCTGTTTGCCAGCATTTAAACAAGCACCATAACACTGCACCTGACAGCCCTTATTTTGAAACCATAAAGACCTTTACACATGGAAGTAGAAAGTAACATATCTAGATTGCGGAAAAAGTACATTTTTTAATACTGGCTAAAGCTTGCAAAGACTTGTGTGAACATGACCCAGGTAGCTGAAAGGAACTTGTATGCTGTTTTCATTTTGCGCTAATGGTGTTTGAACCTATGACATCTCTCCATCTTTCTAAACTGCAGCAACAGACTAGAAGACAGTATATAGATAGTAATGGACCACTAAAGGAAATAGTACATTATATTAAAAAAAAGCCTAGCTCAAAGTTAGTATTACTGTGCTCACATGCATGTCCACACACAATTAAGCAAAGTRTATATCCACAGTAAGCACAACCAAGATTAGGTGCAAGGTGCATGTATAATAATACACTCACACATTTCTGCCTGTTAGAAGACAGTATCTAACGTTAGGTTAAAAAACTGGTAAATATCTTTTCTAAAWATATATATATATTAGCTTATCAGCTTACTGCCATTATGAAAGGGCCTATAATGGCTTTGACTTGACTGTCAAACCTTGAAGACCTTGAAATATCAGATCAAGTAATTACCAACTAACCCTCAGTCACTGCTCCTCATCACTAAGCATTTCCGAGAAACCATACCTATAAATAAATAAGAAAAAGGACAGGTCTGATAACTGCAATTAAAAATACACCATGCTATTAACAACTGCATCTCCAACCCCATTTTCTTATGAAAGATCTTCTTACAAAGAGACTTCAGAGTCTTCAGGCTAATGTCAGAGTACTTACAATTGAGCAAATCCTCTGAAGTAGAGAAACTTTAAGGGYGGAAACTCCAACAGAGTAGCAGCAATGGTTCAAAATGAGCTCACTATAGAAAAAGACTGCAAATATGGAAAATAAAAATGAGATATTCAAAAGAAGTAGAATCGTGACCTGAGAACCACCAGAAGATAAATCCAAGAGTTTGTAGTGGTAAGAGATTTAGAAGTAGACAAGCAGTCTAAGTTTTCAGGGTAAAGCAGTCCTTGCTTCTACAGCTGTTGAACTGCACGTTCCTGCTACAGCTCCTCCTGCCAGTTTAGTATTTCTGCCCCTCGAGCAACTTGCGCAAGTTGCAGCAGGCACTGGTCACTAAACAGAGGTCCTCTTACAGCAGAAGAGTGACATTAATGAAGTCCTTGCAGCAAGGACCTGGGCAGCAAAGAAAAAAAAATGCTACTACTTCTTCCCCTCTGTTGTTCGCCCCTAAAAGCAKGGGAAACAGACCTCCAGCGCCTGGCAGCAGCAGAAGGTGGAAAAGAGATTGCTTTCCACATCTCTTTATTGCTAGCTCACGCTAAATGGTAAATCCAGCAGGTGGTATATCTGGACTTGGAGCTTTCAAACTCAGTGTCTTCATACATACACTTCTTCATGTAGCAAAGGCCTTACAAATATTTAAAGAAYCGAGTGGTTAGAAGAGAAGAACTCAAAGTAAGTTTAGCAGTTACTTATCACACAGGAATACCCTCACCTGAAAGCGATCCCATGAAAGCATACGACACAAATTAGAAATAACTGCTTTTATTTTCCAAAGTTCACTAGCATTACTAGAGCTAACGCTATGCCCAGCATTTACACTAACAGCACTTCAACGCTGTTTTTGAAGGGGAACTCAGTCCTGCACTGGCTCTGCTCCTGAAGGAAAGCTCAGCGCGAGGGTCCTGTGGAGAGAGCGTTTCTCGACACGCAGGCCCGCACACGCGCGGGCAACCAGGCAGGAACCGAGAGGACCCGCGCGCGCGGGGGGTCTCCGGGGGCTTCGCCACCGAGCGGGGCGGCGGACGCGGGAGCCAGGACACCCCAGGGGCTC